>NW_017671546.1:0-29989 GCF_001879085.1 Nicotiana attenuata | reverse complement strand
TCAAAGGCAGCGACCCTGCTGGTCTGGCTAAACAGTAATCTCTCCACCAAGTCTTGGCGGATCCAGATAGACGAAAAGCCGCAAAATCGACTCCATTGGACTCCACAATGCCCATGTTCCGAAGAACCTCGTGGCAGCTATATAAGAAATCCTGGGGGTCCTCAGAAGAAGCTCCGCTGAATGTAGCAGTGAAGAGCTTGGTGAATCTGTCCAGCCTCCACAAAGCATCTGCGGACATAGCCGCTCCATCACCAGCCTGTGAAACTACCCCCGGCGGAACTGCCGCAGCTGTCTGAGCCAGTGGAATCTGAGTCTGGGGAGCTACCTGCTCCGGAGTACGTGCAGCAGGAGTCTGGGCTCCTCCTCCAGCCTGGGAAGTGGCTGGTGCTGCAGGAAGCAATCCTGCTCGGGTGACATTCTCCATGAGGCCAACCAATCGGACCAAGGCGTCCTGAAGAACTGGGGTAGCAATAAACCCCTCTGGGACCTGAGCTGGGCCCACCGGAACTATCTGAGCTGGGGCCGGAACCTCCTCGTCAAGGCCAACCTGAGGGTCCCCCACTGGTGTTGCTGCTGGTGGCTGGGCCCTGCCCCTACCTCGGCCCCTAGCACGGCCACGTCCTCTGTCCCTAGCGGGAGCTGCCTGGGGCTCGGACTGCTGATCGGAGGATGAGGAAGCGCGTGCTCTCGCCATCTGCGAAAGAACAGAGTGGAAATTCAATCAGCGTTTAAGAAACCAAATCGCACGACATGAAAGAACAAATGAGAGATTTTTCCTAACTCAATAGACTCTGGGGAACAAGTACAGACGTCTCCGTACCTACCCCTCAGACTCTACTAAGTTTGTCTGTGAGTTGTGAGACCTATGTAACCTAGTGCTCTGATACCAACTTATCACGACCTGGATTTTTCTCACCATAAGAGTCGTGATGGCGCCTACTCGTGGTAGCTAGGCAAGCCAACTTAATTACCTTTCCATCACTAGCAATTATCTTTAACAGTTTATAACAACAATATAGAACATAATGTCTAATAAGAACAATAGCGGAAGTCTATCTTAAAATGATGAATTTAAAATGCGGAATAGTCAAAAACAACCTCTGCCCAAGATTTGGTGTCACATTACTCACGAACCACTAAGGATAAACTAAATACAAAGGTCTGAAAGAAATATAACAGTTGTCTGTCTCGAAACAAGGAGGCAACAGTCTAAAAGAAAACAATGAGAAGAGACGTCGGGCCTGCGGACGCCTGCAAGGCTACCTCAGTCTCGTGAATATGAATCGCCTGCTTCCGAACTACTGCTGCTGCTGTTCCTCAAAACCTGGACCTGTGCAAAAATGCACAGAAGTGTAGCATCAGCACAACCGACCCCATGTGCTGGTAAGTGTCTAGCCTAACCCCGGCGAAGTAGTGACGAGGCTAGACTGGACACCACATAAACCTGTGCAGTTATAGATATACAGCGGAAATCTAATACCAAGCAATTACCAACATGGGAGGGGAAATATGCTATGGGGAGTTACAATAAAAACAATAATCCAGAGTACAACTAAAGCAACTTAGGTTCATAGTGAACAAGGAATCAATACTCAAATGTAAACACATAGCCTCAATAATTGTTGCGGCGTGCAACCCGCTCCATAATTACCATTGTTGCGGCGTGCAACACGCTCCACAATATCATTGTTGCGGCGTGCAACCCGACCCATATCACTTATCATATATCATTGTTGCGGCGCGCAACCCGATCCTCGTATATTATTGTTGCGGCGCGCAACCCGATCCTCAACATCATTGTTGCGGCGCGCAACCCGATCCTCAATATCATTTAACAGTCTGACTTCCCAAACATCAGTCACAATTAAGGGGCATAAAATAAGCAAATATTTGACAACCATCCCGGCAAGGGAAAGAATCTAACAAGTTCAACCAAACGTCCCGACAAGGGAATAATCAACAACGCTTTCTCTTTCTTAATTTCCTTATCTTATAATTCACTTTACTATTTTGAGCCAACGCTCCAGGAATCAAATGATCCTATTACCGTTCACATGTTATTCACAACATATACAAATCCTCCAATAAACACGGAGTTCACAACCAAATCATGATAATCACATTATAAGACTCACGGTCATGCTAGACACCAATGTATAGATACTCGTCAGCATGCCTATACATCGTACTCGATCACATAGCAATTAGCAACAAGACTCAACTCCTATTCCCTCAAGCTAGGGTTAAACCAAACACTTACCTCGGTCCCAAGAATAGCAATCAACCTTCAAAGACCGCCCTTTCTCTAAAATCCGACTCCGAAACAGTGATATCTAGGCATGATTAATTCAATAATATCAATAAAGACTCAAGGGCAACATCCCATAGCCTAGATATGAATTTTCTAGCATTCTTCCAAAAATACCAAAATTAGACGCCGGGCCCACATGGTCCAAACTCTAGGCTCGGACCAAAACCCGATCACCCAATAACCCCACGAGTGCAAATATATAATTTGTTTTAAGATTCGACCCCAAATTGAGGTTGAATCACCCAAAATTCTCAAAACCCTAACTCTACCCAAAAACCCATAATTTCTACCTTAATTTCATGATTTAGGGCTAGGATTTCAGTAATTAATGAAGGAAATTGAAGAAAACAAGTTAAACAATGCTTACCCAAGAAGCTTTGATGAAGAAGTGCTCTAAAATTCGCCCTAGGACTTTGGAGAAGGAAGAGTTCGTGAAGTGATATGTTTTTCCTGTCACTGGTTCTGTTTTTTTGACTTAAAAATTAACTGGGCGGATTTGCCCTACGCGATCGCGGATACAGGGATGTGATCGCGAAGGGTTACAAAGAATGGGCAACGCGATCGCATGGGTTGTAATGCGATCGCGTAGGGGAATACTGGGGGTCCAAAACTTGGTCTATGCGATCTCAACCCTACTGGTGCAAACGCATTGAAGGAAGTGCTGAGGCAGTGCGATCGCGTGATCAAGTACGCGAACGCGAAAGAGCAAAGAGCCAAAGGAAAGCGTTCGCGGGCTGAAGATTGCGATCGCGTAAGAGGAAATCACTGAGCAAAAATTGCAGAAAAATCTGCTACCATTCTAAGTGCAAAAACACCCCGAACCACCTCCAATTCACTCCCGAGCCCCCAGGGCTCCTAACCAATCACACCCACTAACTCAATAACATCCTACGAACTTACTCGAGCGATCAAATTGCCAAAATAACATCAAAATCATTAAATCAAGCCTCAAACTCATCATTTCTATTTCAAACTTCATAAACTTCAAACTTTAGATATTAGGTCCGAAACACGTCAAACGACGTCCGATTTCGGCCAAACTTTACAGAAAGCGCTTAACACATATTTAAGACTTGTACCGGGCGTCGGAACCAAAATACGAGCCCGATACCACAGTCTTTTAATCAATTTTCATTTCCATTTTCCTTAATAACTTCAGAAAAACAATTTCACAGAAAAATTCATTTCTCGGGCTCTAGACCTCGGAATTCGACTCCGGGCACATGCCCGAGTCCCATATTTTTCTACGGACCTTCCGGGACCGTCCAATCTCGAGTCCGGGTCCGTTTACCAAAAATGTTGACCGAAGTCAACCTTAAACATATTAATATCAAAATTCTTCAAATTTTTCACAGAATTCACATATTTCAACATAAAAGCTTTTCCGGCTACGCGCCCGGACTGCGCACGCAAATTGAGGCAAGTAAAAATGAGGTTTTTCAAGGCCTCGGAAGCATAGAATGAATGAGGAAATAGGTGATGACCCTTTGGGTCGTCACAAAGGCTCAAAAGGGTTGACTAGGGATTTTATTATTGGTTGGCTATGGAAGTGTTTAAGATATCATTCGGATCAAGGAGAGCCTATAATCACGTCTCAAGTCAAATTACACTTAGGACTTCGCCTAGAAAAATATTCAGGGCAAGTTCTAGACTAATGGCTCGGGACTTGGACTTGCAATTTAAATTCTCACCACACAAGCTTTGGGATTGCTAAGGACACGGAGTCGGGGGCCCGCAACAACCTTAGATAAGATTTGAGCAACACAATGGTCCCGAAAAACCACTTGATAATTATCGGCCAACACAAGAGTCTCAAGGTCACAACTTTCACCATCTTACACACAACGATTTATTTTTGACCATGGGATCAAAGGAAAATGTGTTAGGCCCAAGTGAAGCTTTGCTTGAGGCACCCTTACCAACTAACTACTAAAAAGCAAAAAGAAAATAGACTCGAACCCTTAAGAAGGTTGTCATTCCATCCATCATCGGGAAGAGCCACCCGGTTCACACAAATTCCACCTTTGCAAAAGCTCAAAACAAGAAGCTACGAACATAAAATAAGAAGCTAAGAAAGGAAAAAATGCGGAAAGTAAAATAAATATGTACATGAGGGGATTTAGACGAATATTCAATAGGGAGAATGAATATATACATAAGAATGAAACTTTTATATATAGACCCAAAGTAAAAAGTACGAAAACTGGAATGAAATGCTAAAATTATATACATACCAACGATAAAAAAGGAAAGAAAGCATAAAATATTGTCATATGTACAGTCATCCAAATATCCAAATAGGGCTACTCCCTCAAATGAAAGCTGGCATTGTCCTCAATGCCAACTAACCAAAATAAGCACAAAAATAGAGAAGAGAGGAAAAAGAAACTCCCTATTGGCCCTCCGTCTGCATGGGATCCTGAGTCTAAGTCCCTGGGGGCTCCCTGTGACCTGTGGCTCTACTGGGACCTGGGCCTGGACCTGGACTGAGTCCTGGGCTAAATCCTGGGGTTGGCTAGAGGAACCTCCCTTCAGGTCCTCCAACTGTATGACTGCATCATCTGAACAGGGAATCACCATCCTCCTCTTGGGAGGCCTCTCGGACTCCTGCACTGGCTGGGGCTGAGCTGCTAGTACTGGGTCATGCAATAGCAAATCTAAAGGCAGGTGATCCGCCTTCAGCCTATCAACCTCTACCCTGAGCTCCTTCACCGACTCCTTTGAAGCCCGAGTCTTTCTCATTTTCTTCGCCTCCCTAGCAAGCTCCTTTAGTGCCTTTCCATGTGAATCAATAGCCTCTGTGATCAATTTCTGGTTATCTAGGATCTTTTTCTGGTTGTCCAGAAGCTCCTTGAGAGTGTCCTCAATGGACCGTGGGACCTGTGGAGGAGGAGGTGCTGACTGGGTTGCCACCGAGTAGATAGTATAGACAGCTTAGAAGTAGTTGTCTGCATCCAGTTGTTGATGCTGGCGAGGGCATGGCTCAGACGGTGGGCAGTCAATGGGTATGCAGTGGTGGAGGGTATCTCTGGAACTGTAAAAGTGGATGGACCTGGGGGCATGTCTGTTGGGGTGGAAGGAGGCTGATTAGGAGCCACTACCACTATTGGCTCTTCAGACTGGCCAGTTGAAGTAGTGGCTTTGCCCTTGTAGTGCTTGCCTTTAGGGTTGTCATCACCCTGCAGGCTGTACCAGGAGAACGGTGCCTTTGCTTTCACTTTCACATCAAATTTCTGCTTCTCTACCTCTAAGTCCTTCAAGTACATGGTCAAGAAGTTGGAGAAGGGATAATTTCTGTCACCTTCGTTCACCACCCGTGTAATAACCCGAGACATCACATTCCCGACGTTAATCGGGTACCCCGTCATGATCGATGCTACCAATATAGCCCGGTGAAGAGGGAGTGAATTGTCGTGGGTGGTGGGGTCTAGCTTGCTACACACAAATGTCTCCCACCCTTTAGCCTCAAAGTTCAAATTTCTCCTCAAGATCTTCACTCCCGCAGCCAACCAATCGGGGGTGGTACCTGGGATTGCCAAGTACTCTGCCAACCAAGGACGAGCTTCCTCACCCAATGCCATCTTCTCCAAATACAATGATTCGTCCTCCTCATTGAAGCCCAAGTAGGTATTTATTGCTTTTCCATCAAATATTAGTTTTAAATTCCGCACATTGGTTACTTTGCTGCCCTTTTTGATGTGGGCAACATTGGTGTAGAACTCCTTGACCAGGTGCTCGTTTGCATCCTCACAGTTGCTTATGAAGTACTCCCAGCCCACTCTCTCTCTAAACTGTCTTCTCACATTGGGGTTGTGAGGCAAGAGGTCTATCGACGAAACTTCGTTCAAGAATCAATTTCCTCTCAGGCCACCATTCTCTGAACTTATGGTAGGCCACCTCACTCACGAATCGGTCTTGCCATGCTTCTGGGTTCCTTGTTCTCTCTAATCCTCCCACTTGGGGCTCACCTCCTCCTTCTTCCCCTTCTTTTTCTACTGGACCCTCACCGGAGAGTGAAGTTGTAGGAGAGGTGGAATATTCTTTGCCACTGCCTGCAGCTGAGCCCTCAGACGACTCAGAAGATACATGCACTGATGCTCGGGCAGTAGGAGAACCCTGAGGAGTAGGGTCATCTGTCAGCCTAAACCTGTCCGGGAAGTCATCTATATACTCCGGGACGGAGTCAGAATCAGACGCCTCCCGGGAAGGCTCATACTCACTTCCCGATGAATGGGAAGCAGCTCTATCAGCAGCCCGAATTGCCTTTCTTGTTGATTTTATTGCTTCCGGAACTTGGGGATCAACTTTATCTTTCCACGTCCCCTCCCCCGGGAGGACTCTCCTCGTCCTGGTTGTTTATCAACTTTGCCTCGTGATCTCACCATTGTCTGCAAGCAACATTCAGTTTTGCTTTGTTAGTATCGATAGAATCAATGAAATTCAAAGTTGCAGGAAAATAGTTGTAGATAGCTAAAAAATTGCAGAATAGTTGCAGGAAAATAGTTGTAGATAGCTAAAAAATTGCAGAATGCGGTCCGCACAAAATGAAGTGCGGCCGCAAAGAGGCTACCGCGGACCGCACAAAATCCATTGGGTCCGCACAGAGGCGGGGTTCACACTACCCACTCTCTGAATCTGTGCACCGCGGACCGCACAAAATCCGTTGCGGCCGCAGTCCCCAAGTTTCAGCTTCAGATCTTATTCCACCGCGGTCCGCATTGAGTGCCCAGCAGCAACACCAACCTAGGGTTCAATGTTTTGTCCAATTTTAGTCCAAATTTTTACCTAATAGTGATTCCCTAGGTGTTGCCTCAGTGTTGTAACTAATTATGCCTAACTAAAACAGGATTAACTAACCTATGCTACTAAATTAAAAGAAAAACGGGAAGATAAGAAGAAAAACTAAGAGAAAAATAAAAATCAAAAGAAAATAGCAAAATTAAACAACTAAAAAGGAATTAGAGTTACCAGAAATGAGATGCACTGATGATTAATCGAGACTAAACAGTTGAATTCGTGCAATTTAGAGATTGAACAGTAGTGAACAGTGGTGACAGTGATTTTTTTGGGCTTTGAGAGTAGAGATCGAAAAGTTTAAATGGAGGGCCTCAGGTCCTATTTATAGAAAAAGGCCCTGGGCCCCAGCTCACCTACCCACCGCGGACCGCACAAAATGGCACCGCGGTCCGCATTACTTAGAAACCTGAAAGTGTGAGAAGGCAACCACTGCGGACCGCACAAAATGCTCCGCGGCCGCAGTGTTCCACCGCGGACCGCACAAAATGTAATGCGGCGCGGTGGCAAACTTCAGAGAACCATTTTTCAACATCAATCATCAGTGCGGTCCGCACTGATTTTGTGCCCCCGCACTAAGTCCTTTGCGGCCGCACAAAATGTAGTGCGGTCCGCATTGCAAACTTCAGAGAGTGACCAATTCTCCACTTGGTCCTGCACTGCACCAACACAATCCTACAACATCTCATAACCAGTCAGTCCAAAAATAAATCCAATACAACGAACAAAATCAAAGAATGAAAAGAAAAACACATGGTTTGCCTCCCAAGAAGCGCCTGATTTAACGTCGCAGCACGACGCAGGTTACAATCAAATCACTTAGATGAAGAAGTGCCACCACATGGCTGTCATCAATTTTTCCCAGGTAGTGCTTGACCCTATGCCCATTAACTCTGAAAACCTCCCCATTTTTGTTCTTCAAATCAAGTGCACCAAACGGAGTCACAAACACCACTTCAAAAGGTCCACTCCATTTTGACTTAAGCTTTCCCGGAAACAGACGTAATCGAGAGTTGGACAAGAGAACCAAATCATCCACTTTGAACTCCTTGCCATGAGCATATTTATCATGAAGGTACTTCATCTTGTCCTTGTACAAGGATGAACTGGAGTAGGCATGGAATCGGAATTCATCAAGTTTATTAAGCTGCTCCACATGAAGATTTGCTTCCACATCCCATTCAAGATTTTGTTTCCTCAAAGACCACATGGCCTTGTGCTCTAACTCAACCGATAGGTGGCAAGCTTTCCCAAACACCAACCGGTATGGAGACATACCAATCGGAGTCTTGTAAGTAGTCCTGTATGCCCATAGAGCATCATCCAACTTCTTAGACCAATCGGTCCTATTTGCATTGACCGTTTTAGACAGAATACTCTTGATTTCCCTGTTTGAGACTTCAACTTGGCCACTCGCTTGAGAATGATAAGGAGTAGAAACTTTGTGGTTGACACCATACTTTGCAAGCAAGGTGTCAAAAGCTCTATTGCAAAAGTGCGACCCCCCATCACTTATGATTGCACGAGGAGTGCCAAACCTTGTAAAAATGCTCTTTTTGAGAAACGCAACCACACTACGAGCTTCATTGTTGGGCAAAGCTACGGCCTCGACCCACTTTGAAACATAGTCAACCGCCACTAGAATGTAGGTGTTCCCACATGAGCTTACAAATGGGCCCATAAAATCAATACCCCACACATCAAAAATATCCACTTCTATAATGGTGTAGAGAGGCATCTCATCTTTCTTCGAAATACCACCCTCTCTTTTACATCGTCACACCTCTTCACAAGATCGCTCCCATCTTTATACAAAGTTGGCCAGTAAAGCCCACAACTAAGGACCATCGAAGCTGTCCTCGCCCCGCCATGATGGCCACCATAGGGAGAGGAATGCCAAGCCTCTAAGATACTCAACTGCTCATCCTCAGGGACACACCTCCGGATCACTCCGTCGGTGCAAATCTTAAATAAGTACGGCTCATCCCAATAGAAATCCAAACTATCGCGTTTGAGCTTCTTCCTTTGGTTAGAAGAGAGATCACACGGGATTATACCAATCACAAGGTAATTAGCAACATCTGCAAACCATGGCATATCATTCATTGACACAGAAAGTAGTTGCTCATCAGGAAATGCATCATTGATCTCTAGGCCATCACACGGCCTCCCTTCCTCCTCCAAGCGGGACAAGTGGTCCGCCACTTGGTTTTCACTACCTTTTCGGTCCACAATTTCCAAATCAAACTCTTGAAGTAACAAGACCCATCGCATCAGCCTAGCTTTGGAGTCTTTCTTCGTCATCAAATACCTAAGAGCTGCATGATCGGTGTGCACTATGACCTTGGCTCCCATGAGATACGGCCGAAATTTTTCCATTGCAAACACAATAGCCAACAACTCTTTCTCAGTTACCGTGTAGTTCCTTTGAGCCTCATTCACACCGGATGAAACATTTTGTTCACTCTTTGACCCAAAACTGCCCCAACCGCAACATCACTCGAGTCACACATGAGCTCGAAAGGCAAGCTCCAGTTGGGTGCGGTAATAATAGGGGTGGTGGTCAACTTATGCTTGAGAAGTTCAAATGCTTGCATACATCCCTCATCGAACACGAACTTGGCATCCTTTTCTAGTAGCTTGCACAAAGGATTCACTACCTTCGAAAATTCCTTGATAAATCTCTGGTAGAACCCCGCATGCCCAAGAAAACTTCTAACCCCCTTGACAGAAGTGGGGGGAGGAAGTCTTGAAATCACCTCTATTTTAGCTTTGTCCACCTCTATGCCATGCTTTGAAATTTTATGACCAAGCACTATGCCCTCCTCAACCATGAAGTGGCATTTTTCCCAATTGAGCACAAGATTGATGTCTTCACAACGAGCCAGCACTCTATCCAGATTTTTCAAACATTCATCAAATGAATCACCCACAACACTAAAGTCTTCCATGAACACCTCCAAAATATCTTCCACCATATCGGTGAAAATGGCTATCATACACCGTTGAAATGTCGCCGGTGCATTACATAACCCAAAAGGCATCCAAGAAAAAGCAAAGGTGCATATGGACAAGTAAATGTGGTCTTCTCCTGATCTTCCGGAGCAATCAAGATTTGGTTGTACCCAGAATATCTATCCAAGAAACAGTAGAAGGCACGTCCAGCAAGACGATCAAGCATTTGGTCAAGGAAAGGCAATGGGAAGTGATCCTTGCGGGTCACCTTGTTCAGCTTGCGGTGGTCCATGCACACCCTCCATCCGGTCATTGTCCGAGTTGGAATTAGTTCATTTTGAGCATTGGTCACCACGGTGATACCACCCTTCTTCGGCACACGCTGCACCAGGGAAGTCCACGAGCTGTCAGAGATGGGGTACACAACCCCGGCATCTAACCACTTGATCACCTCCTTTTTCACAACTTCTTACATTGCCTCGTGCAACCTTCTTTGATGTTCCAAGGAGGGTTTTGCATCATCTTCAAGAATAATCTTGTGCATACAGAATGTGGGGCTTATTCCCCGAATATCAGCTAAAGTCCATCCAATTACCTTCTTCCGCTTTTTGAGCTCCGCCAATGTGGCATCTACCTGCATGTTAGTAAGACAAGAGGAAAGAATAACTGGCAAAGTTGAACTAGGGCCTAAGAATTCATACCTGAGGTGTGGAGGCAATGGCTTCAACTCCAACACCGGAGGTTCCTCAATTGAAGGCTTTGTTGGAGGAGTTTTTCTATTTTCAAGATCCAAAGAGAGTTTCCTAGGCTCATAAGAATAAGAGCCCATTCCATGTAAAGCATTCACGCACTCCACTCGGCCCTCATCATCATTGACATCAAGATTCAACAATACGGCCTCCAGAGGGTCCTCCACATTGATCACTGCACTAGTATCATCAATTATCACAGCCGTGACAAGATCCACAAATGAGCACACTTCGGTACAATTGGGCTGCTTCATTGACTTGCACACATGAAAGACCACTTTTTCATCACCCACACGGAAAGTGAGTTCCCCTGCTTCCACATCAACTAAGGCCTTCCCTGTAGCAAGGAAAGGTCTCCCCAATATGATCTGAACTTCATAATCTACCTCACAATCCAAGATCACAAAATCAGCTGGCAAGATAAATTTGTCCACCCGGACAAGCACATCATCAATAATACCCAATGGCCTCTTCATCGATCTATCCGCCATTTGCAATCTTATGGAAGTCGGCCTCGGTTGCCCAATACCCAAAGTCTTGAAAACTGAGTAGGGCATCAAGTTGATGCTCGCCCCTAAATCACATAGAGCTTTGGCAAAGTCTACACTCCCAATAGTGCAAGGAATGGTGAAAGCACCGGGATCCTCTAACTTCGGAGCCATTGAATGTACTATAGCACTAACTTGGTGGGTCATCTTGATGGTTTCATAGTCCATGGATCTTTTCTTCGTCACCAAATCTTTCATGAATTTAGCATAGCCAGGCATTTGCTCCAAAGCCTCCACCAAAGGCACATTAATGGATAAGCTCTTCATCATGTCAATGAACTTTTTGAACTGATTCTCATTTTTCTGCTTTGCTAGCCTCTGAGGATAAGGTTGAGGTGGCCTAGGAATGGGTGCCTTGGCTTTTGGCACAACCGGCTCCGGCATGTCTATTACATGTTCCCTAGACGGGTTCACTTCATTCTGTGTTTCCACCTCGGCATCTTGAATATCAATCCTCACTTCTTCATTCACATTTTCATCAATCACATTTTCAACCACCAATCAATGAACTCAACTTCATCACTCAAAATTTGCTTTTGTTTGGAGACATTCACATCACTGCCTCGCCCACTCCTTGTAGTTACCGCCATAACATGACTGTTCCCACCCTTCGGGTTAACTACCGTATCACTCGGTAGAGCCCCCTTAGGCCGAGTATTCAAAGACTGTGAGATTTGGCCTAGCTGAACCTCCAAATTTCTGATTGAAGTGTTGTGAGATGCCAACTGTGCATCGGAGTCAGCATTCTTTTTCATCATCTGTTCAAACACCATTTCAATTCTCCCCATGTCATTATTGGATGAACTAGGACCTTGGGATGGAAAAGGCGATGGATTACTCGGTTGTTGATACATTGGGGGCCTTTGAAAGCCTTGCCCCTAATTTCCTTGGTTGTTGTTGTTCCATCCACCCTGATTGTTGTTTCCACCCCAATTGTTGTTGTTACCCCAGTTTCCTTAATTATTCCGTTTGTTGTTTTGATTGCCCCAATTTCGCCAACAGGTATCCACGAAACCCTTGAGATGTTTGTAAGCATTATGAGTGGGAGCACCCGTGAAATATCCCCGCTGCTCCAACAATGTCAGCATTACATTAGTAATTTGGAAATTGCCCGCCCAGATCCGAGGCGGGACAATTGCACTAGCATAGCCTTGGTTGGGAAGTACTCGAGGAGCCACTCTTGGAGGTGGCGGAGGAGGGTCTGGAATATTTTCATTTGCATTGGCCTGGCGGCCTCTACGTTGTCCTTGACGTACAAGAGGCACCTCATCATCTCCGACATCATCTACCTCCTCCCCCTCTATCACATTTCCAAGAGGGTCATTGTTGTTTGCTGCCATTTGTACCTGAAGTTGTGACACACACAAATTAGTAACACAGAAGGAAAGAAGAACAATACACAAAGCTATTTAGATAGATAGCCAAAACCGTTAGCTCCCCGGCAACGGCGCCAAAAAATGATAGAGGCCAACCCTGTACTACTATAAAGTAGCAAGTGGTCGAAGCAGCTTTTAACCGAGAAGGTCAGGATTGATTTCCACAGGGAGCTAGAGATGGGAATTGAGTTTCTATCTAAATTGGAGTTGCGCAATTGTTCCTAATTGCACTTCTATACATATTTGGTTTTGATATTACTTCTAAATTTATACTACTAAGATGCTAAATTAAGCTAAGTTAAGCTAAGAGTAGACTATTGAAGGTTGTCTAATTAGTTAAAAGGCACTAGGGGAGTGACTTTCTCCTAGGTGGATACTTGACGGGTTCTCGTGTCTAAGGCTAGGTTNGGGCTTATTCCCCAAATATCAACTAAAGTCCATCCAATTGCCTTCTTCCGCTTTTTGAGCACCGCCAATGTGGCATCTACCTGCATGTTAGTAAGACAAGAGGAAAGAATAACTGCAAAGTTTAACTAGGGCCTAAGAATTCATACCTGAGGTGTGGAGGCAATGGCTTTAACTCCAACACCGGAGGCTACTCAAATAAAGGCTTTGTTGGAGGAGTCTTTCTATTTTCAAGATCCAAAGAGAGTTTCCTAGGCTCATATGAATAAGAGCCCATTCCATGTAAAGCATTCACGCACTCCACTCGGCCCACATCATCATTGACATCAAGATTCAACAATACGGCCTCCAGAGGGTCCTCCACATTGATCATTGCACTAGTATCATCAATTATCACAATCGCGACAAGATCCACAAATGAGCACACTTCGGTACAATTGGGCTGCTTCATTGACTTGCACACATGAAAGACCATATTTTCATCACCCACCCGGAAGGTGAATTCCCCTGCTTCCACATCAACTAAGGCCTTCCCAGTAGCAAGGAAAGAGGTCTTCCCAAAATTATAGGTACCTCAAAATCAACCTCACAATCGAGAATCACAAAATCAGCTGGCAAGATAAATTTGTCCACCCGGACGAGAACATCATCTATTATACCCAAAGGCCTCTTCATCGATCTATCTGCCATTTGCAACCTCATGGAAGCCGGCCTCGGCTGTCCAATCCCCAAAGTTTTGAAAACTGAGTAGGGCATCAAGTTGATACTCGCCCCCAAATCACATAGAGCTTTAGCAAAGTCTGCACTTCTAATAGTGCAAGCAATGGTGAAAGCACCAGGATCCTCCAATTTCGGAGCCATTGAATGCACTATAGCACTAACTTGGTGGTTCATCTTAATAGTTTCACAGTCCATGGATCTTTTCTTCGTCACCAAATCTTTCATGAATTTAGCATAGCCATGCATTTGCTCCAAAGCCTCCACCAAAGGCACATTAATGGATAAGCTCTTCATCATGTCAATGAACTTTTTGAACTGATTCTCCTTTTTTTGCTTTGCTAGCTTCTAAGGATAAGGTGGAAGTGGTCTAGGCAAGGGTGCCTTTGCTTTTGGCACAACTGGCTCCAGCATATCTATTACGTGTTCCCTAGACAGGTTCACGTCATTTTGTGTTTCCACCTCGGCACCTTGAATATCAATCCTCACTTCTTCATTCGTATTTTCATCAATAACATTTTCAACCACCAAAGGCACTTCATCTTCTTGCAACTCAACTTCATCACTCAAAATTTGCTTTTGTTTGGAGGCATTCAAATCACTGCCTCGTCCACTCCTTGTAGTTACCGCCATAACATGATTGTTCCCACCCTTTGGGTTAACTACTGTATCACTCGGTAGAGCCCCCTTAGGGCGAGTATTCAAAGACTGTGAGATTTGGCCTAGCTGAACCTCCAAATTTCTGATTGAAGTGTTGTGAGATGCCAACTGCGTATCGGAGTCAGCATTCTTCTTCATCATCTGTTCAAACATCATGTCAATTCTCCCCATGTCATTGTTGGAAGAACTAGGACCCTGGGATGGAAAAAGCGGTGGATTGCTCGGTTGTTGATACATTGGGGGCCTTTGAAAGCCTTGACCCTGATTTCCCTGGTTGTTGTTGTTCCATCCACCCTGGTTGTTGTTTCCACCCCAATTGTTGTTGTTGCTCCAGTTTCCTTGATTGTTCCAATTGTTGTCTTGATTGCCCCAATTCAGATTTTGATTATTATTGCCCCAATTGTTGTTCCCTTGTTGTTGATTATTCCAATTGTTGTTGCCTTGTTGTTGGTTACCCCAATTGCCTTGGGATCTCCATTGTTGCTGTTGGTTAGAAGAATTGCCCCTTTGGCCTTGATAATTATTCACGTATTGTACCTCTTCGTTCTGCCCATCATAACCATCATCTTGGAATCCACCACAATCATTGTCAAATTGATCCGAACTCCCTTGGTTCTGTTGACCTCTTTGTCTTCTATTGTTCACTAGCATGTTGACACCCTCCATGGCATTCACTTGGTGAGGATTTTGAACTTATTGCAACTGTGCCTTTGCTAATTGGTTCATTGTTGTTGTAAGTTCTGCTATAGCCTGCCCATGGTCATGTAGTTCTTTGTGCAAGTGAGTGACCGTGGAGTCACCCTGTGGCACATTGTCTCTACTTTGCCAAGCGGAGGACGTGTCAGCCATGTCATAAAGAACGGCACAAGCTTCATCGTAAGGCAGCTTCATGAAGTTACCCCCAACAAGTTGGCTCACTATGCATTGATTCGTTGTGTTGATGCCCTGGTAGAAGGTCTGTTGTATCATTGCCTCTGTCATATCATTGTTGGGGCATTCCTTCACCATGGTTCTATATCTCTCCCAAATCTCGTGTAATGGTTCGGTGGGCTCCTGCTTGAAAGCTAATATCTCATCCCTCAATGCTGCCATGTACCCCGGTGAGAAAAACATGGCAAAGAACTTATCCGCCAACTCATCCCAAGCAGTGATGGAATGGTTGGGAAGTCTCTCAATCCAATCCAATGCCTTCCCTCTAAGTGAAAATGGGAAGAGTCTCAACCGAAGTGCATCCTCGGACACATTGGTTTACTTGCTCCCCCAACAGGTATACACGAACCCCTTGAGATGTTTGTAAGCATTATGAGTGGGAGCACCCGTGAAATACCCTCGTTGCTCCAACAATGTCAGCATAACATTAGTAATTTGGAAATTTCCCAATCGGATCCGGGGCGGGACAATTGCACTAGCAAAGCCTTAGTTGGGAAGTACTCGAGGAGCCACTCTTGGAGGTGGCGGAAGAGGGTCTGGAATATTTTCATTTGCATTGGCCTGGCGGCCTCTACATTGTCCTTGAGGTACAAGAGGCACCTCATCATCTCTGACATCATCTACCTCCTCCCCCGCAACTACATTTCCAAGAGGGTCATTGTTGTTTGCTGCCATTTTGTACCTGGAGTTGTGACACACAAATTAGTAACGTAGAAGGAAAGAAGAACAATACACAAAACTATTTAGATAGATAGCCAAGACCGTTAGCTCCCCGGCAACGACGCCAAAAAGTGATCGAGGCCAACCCTGTACTACTATGAAATAGCAAAAGTGGTCAAAGCAGCTTTTACCCGAGAAGGTCGGGATCGATTTCCACAGGGAGCTAGAGATGGGAATTGGGTTTATATCTAAATTGGAGTTGCGTAATTGTTCCTAATTGCACTTCTAAACATATTTGGTTTTGATATTACTTCTAAGTTTATACTACTAAGATGTTAAATTAAGCTAAGAGAATATTATTGAAGGTTGTCTAATTAGTTAAAAGGCACTAGGGGAGTGACTTTCTCCTAGGTGGATACTTGACGGGTTCTCGTGTCTAAAGCTAGGTTGTCATATTTGGGGATTACGATATAACCATTGCACGATGCTACTCACTCTATACCACTCGGTAGTTCGAGTGATTTTGCCCTAATTGACTTTCTCAAGATCAATTGGGTATGATCATTTGTGCAAGCAATTGAGGTTCAAGTCAGGTATTATGATCTCTCGGTTTAACCCTTTAATTGGGGCTATCAATATCTTGAGTGCACCCTAATTCCTTGTTGGACTAATTTTTATAGACTTAGGCTCTCTTTCTCAAGAAGAGCCCAAGTCAACTAGGCATAAACTAGTATTTGCAACCACTAATTCAACATTAAAACCATAAATTAGACCGAATATCGAACAACCATAGACATTCAAGCCTTAAAAAACAAGACCCATCAATTACCCACACTAGGGTTGAGCCACAACCCTAGCTGATAGGTCTAGCTACTCATGATAATAGAGGAAAACAAAGAAATAGATGAAGAAAAACCCATAATAATTAATTACTAACTGAAACTTGAAGATTCAATGATAAAACTATTGTAAAATTACTCAAAACGGTAAAAGAACACTGTTCACGAGCACAGCTCAACTTAAAATTATAATTGATGGCCTAAAAATGGGAAAAGAAACTATTTATACTAGGCCAAAAATTCTGGACAAAAATACCCCTACGGGGCTAGTGCGGACTGCACAAAATCGAGTGCGGCCGCACTAAGGCTCTTGGCTAAAATTTCTGCTCTCTGAACTTGACCACCGCGGGCCGCACAAAATGCACCGCGGCCGTGGTGGCTCCTGTTGCGGTCCACACAAAATGGAACGCGGACCGCATTGGCAATGTTCCTCCAACTTGACAACTCTCTGAACTTGAGCTTTGCGGACCGCACAGAAACGAGTGCGGCCGCAATGAAGTCAATGCGGACCGCACAGAATGGAGTGCGGCCGCATTACTTGGCTACCTGAAATGAGCACTCTCTGAACCTCTTCTTTGCGGACCGCACAGAATGGAGTGTGGCCGCATTGCTTTGCTGCCTGAGATGAGTACTCTCTGAACCTCTTCTTTGCGGACCGCACAGAATGGAGTGCGTCCGCATTGGTCCTGTTATACTGAGCTTGGACTTGTTCTTGGTACTTGTGCATGTTTCACTCCTTTTTGAGCTGGTTTTGATGAATTTTCACCTTGTTGATCAAACCCTGCAATCAAGTACAACACGTAAGCCTTTGGGACTATTTTGTACACATTTCTAATCAAAACTCAAGTAAAAAAGGAGTGTAGAATGCATCATAATCCCTAGTTATCAATTTTTCTAAAATTTCTTCTCCTTTGTGCAGGCTTCTTGAGAAAGATGTCCCCTTCAAGTTTGATGATGCCTGTCTGAAAGCATTTGAGGAGATGAAGGGAAGGTTGGTGACTGCACCAATTATCATTGCCCCGGATTGGTCACAGCCATTTGAGTTGATGTGCAATGCAAGTGACATAGCAATCGGAGCTGTTTTGGGGCAAAGGAGGGATAAAATCTTTCACTCCATTTATTATGCGAGAAAAACTCTGAATCCAGCCCAGATGAACTACACTGTTACTAAAAAAGAGTTGCTTGCAATGGTATGGGCGTTTGACAAGTTCAGATCCTATCTAGTGGGAACCAAGGTAATTGTCTACATAGATCATTCAGCTATCAGTTACTTGTCTGAAAAGAAAGATGCCAAGCCGAGGCTGATTCGTTGGGTCCTCCTCTTGCAAGAATTTGACTTAGAGATCCGAGATCAAAAAGGGACAGAGAACCAAGTGGCTGATCATTTGTCCAGATTAGAAAATCGTAGCCATGTAGCTGAAGGAGGGTCGATCAGAGAAACATTTCCTGATGAGCAGTTATTAGCAATCACCTCAAATGAAGCCCCGTGGTATGCAAATTATGTGAATTTTATTGCAAGTGGGGTGACACCACCATAATTGATACCCAATGTAGACGAAGGTTCCTACATGATGTGAGGCTCTACATGTGGGATGAGCCATTCCTATATAGGTTGTGCGTAGATCAGTTGGTATGAAGGTGTGTCCCTGAGGAAGAGATGGATACAATACTGTATGACTGTCATGCTTCGCCATACAGAGGTCATCACGGTGGGGATAGAACCGCCCAAAAAGTGTTGCAAACGGGTTTCTATTGGCCAAAATTGTTTAAGGATGCACATGCCTTTGTTAAAAAAATGTGACAGGTGCCAAAGAACCAGAACAATCATGAAGAAGCACGAGATGCCTTTGCAAAACATTCTGGCTGTAGAGCTTTTTGATGTTTGGGGGATTGATTTCATGGGACCGTTCCCATACTCTAATGGTCACAGGTCTTGGTGGCGGTTGACTATGTGTCTAAGTGGGTGGAGGACATTTCTCTTCCTACTAATGATGCAAAGGTAGTGGTAAACTTTGTAAAGAAGCACATCTTCACACACTTTGGGACTCCAAGGGTGCTGATAAGTGACGGAGGAACTCACTTTTGTAGCAAATTGTTGAATAATGTTCTTGCAAAGTATGGAGTTAAGCACAAGGTTTTCACTGCCTATCACCCCCAACGAGTGGTCAAATGGAAGTGTCAAATAGAGAGGTGAAGCATATTCTGGAGAAAACAGTAAGTGGAAATAGGAAGGATTGGGCCGGAAAGCTAGATGACGCATTATGGGCATATCGAACTACATACAAGACCCCCATAGGTACTTCTCCATATAGGTTGGTTTATGGGAAGGCATGCCACTTGCCCGTCAAACTTGAACACAAATCCTATTGGGCGATTAAAAAGCTAAATGTGGATATGGACTTAGCTGGTGAGAAGAGGTTGCTGCAACTCACGAGCTTGATGAGTTCCGATTGCACGCGTATGAAAATGCCAAATTGTATAAAGAAAAGACCAAGAGGTGGCATTACAAGCACATCCAACATCGTGAGTTTGAGCCAGGTCAAGAAGTTCTCTTGTTTAATTCGAGGTTGAAGCTTTTCCCCAGAAAGCTTAAGTCTCGATGGGCAGGTCCTTTCGTTGTGGTAAGTGTGAGGCCTCATGGAGCGGTAGAATTGCGTGATACGAGCTCAAGTGGTACCTTCTTGGTAAATGGGCAGAGAGTAAAATATTATTGGGGAGGTGACATTGCACGTCACAAGACCTCGGTGGACTTGGCCGATACTTGAAAACGTGTTGACTCGTGCCGCGACGTTAAATCAGGCGCTTGTTGGGAGGCAACCCAATTTTTTGTTTTGTTTTTGTTTTTTTATGCTTCTAAACCTTTTAGAATATTTTAGATAATTATAGTTTAGGAGTTTTGAGTGTTGTTTGGGCAGGTACAAGCATGAATTGGACATAAAATAAGTACATAATAGAGTATGGGGTGCAACTCGTAAGCTAAATATCGAAAACAAGGCGAACTTCGTAAAAAGTGGCCTAGCTTGCCGCATGGGGTGTCGTGCCATGCGCCACGCCAGGATAAATAGCTCTCGGGATAAAAAATAACTGGCCTCTAATTAAACACACTACCGCGCCGCGCCCTGCGGACGCAGCAGTGTTAATTAAAAAAAAAAGTTTTTTTAGTCATTTTAATTAGAGACTACCTGTTCCTCACCCCCCCCCCCCTTTCTTTTCTCTTTCATTCTGCATCTCTAAACCCTCCCTAATTTCCCTATTCTCCCTCTTCTCAAATTCTTTCCATACATCCCTCCAATTCACTCTACTCATCTTCAAGGTAAGTTCTTCCTCTCATCTCTTCTTTTTTATTTTTGTAGTTGATTGAAGTATTTAAGTAGTTTTAGTTTATTTTAAACCAAACCCTAGGTAGATTTATTTGTGATTTTTTTTTGTTTCTTTGCATATTATGGCCGAAAATGGGGTTTAACTTGTGGGGTGCTTATTGTTCTTATGATAGTGGAAGATTTTTGGTGTGTTTTGATGGTGTGAGATTGAATTATGCTGAAGCTCGGTGGGGGTGCTCATGTGGCCTAAATTTAGTGAAGTTTGGTGAATTTGATTTATTTGATGCTATTATGAAGGTGTGAGGTGTATTTGTTTTGGTGTATGGTGATTTTACCCCAATTTGACTTAAAAGTAAGAAGATGCAAGATATGCCCACAATGTGTTTGTTGAAATGTCTCAGTGACACAAAACTGTATAAATGCATTCTTGTTAATCTTAATTCCATAGACATATAGGCATTAAGTTAGCTTAAATAGGCGAGTAATAACTCGACAGATTCTTATGAGTAATATCAACCCTGTCAATCAACAATCCAGATAAATCAATTCGTCATTGTAAGCCAAGAACGCAACATGATTGTAAGCTAACCGGTGACCCTCGAATATCCTCTCCTACTGATTGTTATCCGAAATTGCTTAAGTGTTGCGGTTGATTTCTAGTTATTTCATTGATTGATAGTTTTAGGTAGTAAATTAGTCAATTATATATTTTGAGAGAAATCTCTTGAACCAATAAGTTATTTGAGTTTGAATCAATCAAAAGTTAATCATAAGTCTTCGTGGGAACGATACTCTACTCAATTCTCTATTACTTGACGATCACGTATACTTGCGTGAGTGTGTTTGGTCGCAACACAAACTTATGCTATAATCAATCCAAAGCACTATATAATTTTATCTTCTTATTCCTTGATTTTATTGATGTTGTGCTCGGAAGCCTTGCTCCCGGAATTACTATTTCTACTATTTTGTCTTCATTTCAAGGCTAAGTATTGTGTATTTCTTCAATTATTTTATTATTTCAGGATTGAATTAATTCACTTGTCTAGAAACCACGTATAAATTCAACTGTACCGTTTTACGGGTAAATACTTTGGCGCCCACCGTGGGACCTGGACAGCCGTGTAATTAAGTTGATCCTTGCCTCATTTACTAACGTGTTTTGATTATTTGTCTTAGCAAAAAAACACAAAAAAATGACAGATAATGGTTAACAACACACAATCTTGAGGCCCAAGGAGACCAGCCTCGACACGAGGATTCAATCAGCGACACTCGCAATGAGGAAAATGACACTATGCCGGTCCACGACCGGCAAAACCCGCGACATGTTCGGGAGGCGACTCCTGCTGATGCTGAAGAGGGGCATGTTGTTGAAGCGATACGGGTCCTGCAAGAGCAACAAGCGATCATTCTAGGCCATCTCACACGGCAGGATAAGGTTATGACGGAATTGAAGCATGCATTATTGGGGGCTTCCAATAACGCGAATGGACGAGGTCTAGTTCCTCCCGGTGCTCTCGGGAATCAAACAACGCAGAGGATCGACAACAACACCCCAGGGGCGAAGTTGGCTCCAATGGGGCTGGGGGGAGTAGATTCGGCCCCAACAACGAGAATGATCCTTTCAAGAGCGAACTTTTATTGTTTATGAGGGAAGTGAATGCCCGCATGGACCAAATCCCAGGTGCGCGCCACCGGTGCTGAAAGGACCGGACTCAAAGAAGTATACTCAGCTTCCTTACAAACCAAGCGCGGAACCAGAATAAGTCTCGAAGCGATTTAAAATGCCTGACGTGCCGAAGTAAGATAGAACTTCGAACTCTCAAGAGCATATTACCACCTATACAACAGCGGTAAAGGGGAGCGATTTAGCTCCCCACGAGATTGAATCTATTTTGTTGAAGAAATTCGGAGAGAGGAGCCTTGACGTGGTATTCATTGTTACCCAAGCATTCCATAGATTCCTTTGAGATGCTCACGAACTCTTTTATTAAGGCCCATGCCGGGGCCAAAAAGGTGCAGGCCCAAAAAGCCGACATAGTCAGAATTGCACAAGGAGAGTCTGAGTTGATGCGAGAATTGCATAAGGAGAGTCTGAGTTGCTGTGGGAATTCGTAACCCGGTTCCAAAAATAGAGGATGTTGCTCACGACTGTTCTAGATGAATGGGCAGCTGAAGAATTCACCAAGGGTATGAATCCGAAAATTTTAGAGGCTTCTCGGAAATTGAAGGAAAGCTTGCTTGAGTACCAAGCAATGACTTGGGCGGATGTCAACAACCGGTACGAGTCTAAGATAAGGATTGAAGATGATCAGATTGGCTTCCCGATGCCGGTAAAAGGACGAGAGAAGAATAAAGAAAAATCAAAAGATGATTTCAACACAGATAGACGGTCTTCGAGGGGCTGGTTTTTACCCTATGAATGGGCCGAAGGACACAGCAGAGGTTTTCGATCGGCCGACAGGTTCGTTACCGGCAGAAGAACTGATCGCGGTAGGAACAACAGATCCTTGCAGGACAAAGAAGCATCAGGTACACAGGATCCTTCCAACCCCATGCTATCATAATACAATTTCAACGTCAGTGTAGTGGAGTTAGTATTAGCTACAAGAAACATTAAAGAAGCTCGGCTCCCAAAGCCGATGAGGTCCGATTCTTGCTAGAGGGATCTCACTATATGGTGCGAATACCACGGGTTGAATGGCCACCGGACTGGGGACAACGGACATATGCGGGAAGAAGTGGCGACACTATTGAAAAATGGCTATCTCAGGGAATTCTTAAGTGACCGGTCCAAGAATAATTACGGTCGCAATTGTGATAACATGGAGCTCTCAAAAGCAGGAGAAGATCCCCCAGACAAGACTATCAACATGATCTTCGGGGGGAAACGAAATCAACGGGGTCACCTTCTCGGTAGCAAAAAAGACGAAGGTATCAATAACCCATAGCAAAAGACTCCAGGAAGTCGCTGAAGACGATATCACTTTCACGAAGGAGGACGCAGACGGGCTATTGCTACTACACAATGATGCACTGGTAATTTCTTTAAGTGTATTAAATTTCAAAATCAAATGTGTTCTTGTGGACCTAGGAAGTTCAGCCGATATCATGCAATGGAGAGTATTGGAACAAGACAAACTCACAGAAAGCATCATTCCGGCCACAAAACTCCTCGCTGGGTTCAACCTCGCAAGCTTGACAACCCAAGGAGAGATCTTGCTGCCCACGAGCGTTGAAGGGGTGATGAAGACGACTCTTTTCGAAGTGGTAGACTGTGACATGGGTTATAATATTATTCTAGGAAGACCATGGTTGCACGAGATGAGAGACGTACCGTCAATGTATCATCAGTTCCTAAGATTCCCGACACTCGAAGGAATCAAATAGATAAGAGGCAACAAACCGGCGGCAAGGGGGATAAATGCGATTTCGATCTCCAGTATAAAGGTAAGGAGCATGCGGCATAGCAATTACAGGTTTCGGTGCCTACTACCAAATTGAGTGAAGTTAGCCAGGGGGAAGAAGCGTCGAAGTCTTATCAGGTGCTGAGATATTTCCAGGTACCAAAAGAAACGGATGCAACAAAATCCACATCGGAAGTGCTCGAGTAAGCTGCATTATTTGAAAAGTTCTTAGAAAGGAAATTCCACTTGGGGGCAGGGCTACACCCCGAGCTCAGGTCTGGCTTTATTGAATTTCTTAAATATAATGTCGATTGTTTCGCATGGTCGCATGCGGATCTGAAAGGCATCCCAACGGAAGAGGCCGTACACAAGCTAAGCTTAGATCCCAACGCCCTCTGGTAAGACAAAAGAAATGCCCAATTGCGGAGGCCAGGAATAAATTCGTCAAAAAAGAGGTAACTCGCCTCATTGATATCGGTTCGATTGGAGAGGTGATCATCTTAAGCATTTACAAGAAACTTTTGAAATCCTAAGGAAGCATTACACGAAGCGTAGCCCCGAGAAGTTCGTGTTCGGGGTTAGCTCCGGCAAGTTCTTAGGTTTTCTGGTATCACAACGGGGGATTGAGGTAAGCCCCGACAAGATCAAAGCCATCGAATACATCCCGGACCAGCTGTCAAGCGTGAAAAGAAGTACCAAACGGCTCATAGGGTTATTGGCTGCTTTGAGCAGGTTTTTATTTCCCGGTTAGAGAAATGCCACCGTTTCTTGTGCACTGCTCAAAATAAAAACAAACTTCGGAGTGGACCCCAGAGTGCCAACAGGAACTTTGAGGGATTTGAAAAGGTACTTGTCCAACCTCCGTTACTATTCAAAACCAAGGAAGGTGAAATATGTTAGTTTACTTGCAGTTCTGAGGTAGCGGAACGCCGGTTTTATTTCGTGAGGGATTACAAAATCTTCCAATTTATTACGTTCAGTAGAATATTAAAGGAGTAGAAACTCGCTACCCGCATTTGGAGAAGCTAGCCTTAGCCTCGTAGTCTCCGCTGCGAAAAGTTGAAGACCTTACTTCCAATGTCACTCGATACTGTGGTGACCACCTTACCCCTACGGAATATCCTCCCATAAACCCAAACTCACCGATAGATTGGAAAAAATGGACCGTCAAAATGAGTGAATTCTTACATAGAGATAAAAGAGGGCTCGATTAGTCACAGGTTTGGCCGACTTTGTGGCTTGATTTCAGTCGGGACTGCTACTCTAGCAACCAAGAGCGTGATGGTGTCCAGAATTGACATCAGGAGTTTGGACCTTATTTTACTGATGGTTTTCCAACGGTAAGGGGTCGGCTTGGATAGTATTAACCCGCTGTTGGAGAACCCTAAGCAGGCATTAGAACGTCCTTCACCACTAACAATGAAGCAAAGGAGTATTGAAGTTTGATTGCAGGAACTCAACTAGATTCCGAGGTCCATAGAAATCAAATGTGACTCCAGTGGTGGTACCATGGGATCTTTCGAAACCAAAGAGGAGTGCATGCAACGATACGTAGTGAAGGTCCAAAGCTATGCTGGCCCTAATTTTAGGAGCGATCGATACCACATCCCGAGGGACAAAATGAAGAAGCAGAAGACATTAGCTAACCTCTGGTTCATTCAACAGAAATGAATGGGATCGGATTCCGGGATGGTAGTACAACTCAAAACACTCGATCCTAGACGCGGATAAACTACTATGAGGTAAATACGACTAATTGATCTAGACTGCGAGGAATGAGATCATCGATTATCTCGAGCACGGGGAAAGTTGCCCGAAGACTCCAAGGCGTTCCTGAGCGAAATGTGCGCCAGAGCAGCACGATTATGCTTCAAGGGGGCCAATTGTACAGGAATCTTCAAGGGCCCGCTGGCCATGCTTGCGGAGCGTCCGAAAGCTAATTATGTTATTATGAGATGTCCACGAAAGGTATGTGGAAATCATTCGGTCACAGATTCCTTAGTATTGCCCCAATGAGAACAAGACGCAAAGCCCTTGTTGAAAAAAATGTGATAGGCCAAAACGCTATGCACCGTTGGTACATCAACGCACAGAGCTGTACATTCAATTCTTCTCTGTGGTCGTCATGAAGCGCGGGAATGGATATCGTCGGTCCACGTGCCACCAGTCCCGGTAATGACAAGGTTTCGTTTAATTTAACTTGACTAAAATTTCTCTAAGTGGGGTGAAGAGGTCCTTATGAGAAGATTCATGTGAGCGTGAAGTGGTGATTTCTTGTGGGAGAATGTAATTTGTAGATTTTGGAATCCAAAAGAGATAGCTTGTCGATAACGGGGCCACAATTTATAGGCGCAAAGATCACAAAGTTCTTGAAAATTTGAAAATCAAGAGAATCACATCTTCACCTTATCGGTCCAAGCTCAAATAGCCAGGCGGAATCAATGAACAAAGTGATTATACAAAATCATCAAGAAAAAGGTTGGAAGCCGGCTAAAGGTAAATGGCCTCAGGAAAATACCTGGATTTATGGCGTACGAACAAAACAGCAAAAATCGAGCACAGGAGAAACTCCTTTTATTCCTCGTGTACGAGCAGAAGCCTTAATTCCCAGTGCGAAGTAGGAGAGCCTACCTTGAGATATTTTTCAATGCGAGTGAAGGGACGAACAATGAAAGCGATGTTCAGTCGGCTTGGAGTACTCGATAAGTGCAGGGCTGCACATATAAGATAGCCAGCCCAGAAGAGAGAACGGAAAGTATTATTAATCGAATCTATCTCCATTATTTTAAAGTGCGGAAGGACTTGGTTCTAAGGAAAGTAACTCAAAAACACCTGTGCACTCATGCAGGAAGCTCCCTGAATTACTTTTCTGTTATTTTTATCTTCACTTCAAGGACTAAGTATTGCGTAGCTTCTTCAATTATTTATTATTTCAGGATCGAATTAATTCACTTGTCTAAAAACCACATAATAAATTCAATTGTACTGTTTTTACGGGTAACACTTATACGTAACAAAACAATTACAATCTCGATCGCAAAATAATGATTATTATTCTTCAAAACCACTTCTTCAACGAATGGATGGAAAGTCTGTTAGTTCTGTTATAAGAAGAATTAGTGATGGCTTAATCAGGAACTATAGGCAAGGTTCAATTCAACAGTTAATAATTTTATTGAAAAAATACATTTGGTCTAAAAAAATTATTATCCGTATATTACAAACATTTAATACAATTAATTGACGGATGATATGAAGTAATTGTTCAAAAACCTAACTAAACTCTTTTAACTTCATTTAGGTATGCTGCATGATTTCAACACCCTTCAATTTATGACATTATTGTAGTGATAAATACAAGAAATTCATGATAGAATGAAGAAGGCGAAAGACTAGCACATTAATTCAGGAAAAATTAGTCACGAACTTGATGAAATTAAAAAGGGAAAATGGGAATATGCTAACTCACCTTCTTTGCTAGATAGTCCTTCAGCACTCATATATAATTGTTTTCCCTATTCCTATTTTATTTGGGTCATATGATTTAAACATGTCCACGTTCAAAGCTGGAAAAGATTTAATTCATGACGATACCAACTTTCACAGATTTTAGATGTATCTTACTAAGAATTTGCAGGGCTTTGCACATACATCGAATTTCATTTACCGATTCATGTTATCCAGTTTTCCTAATTACAAGCTTTTTAATTAATTACCAACAACTTCTTTGAAGCTCTGGGACGATTGTTGATTACTTCTTAGAATCTTCTTATACGAATATTTGAATTATGTGCTTCAATATACTTGGACAGCACCAATAACCCAAACACTTTGCAAGATGAAAAAAAAGAATTTTTTTTTTTTTTTTGCTGATCTGTCAAATGTGATTTACTTGCATACTGGCCGTAAGACACTCAAATTTAACATGGTTATTCTTAAGCTTACGTTACGTAATTTAATCTCTTCGAAACCCTGATCTAATCTGTCTGATAACACCAAGAGATTCCATTGATATATAAAGGAATTTCTGGCATTTCTATTGTTCTCATGCAATAAGGCCATTAACAAAATTCAACTTTGTCCGCGCAACTTAAAACAGATTGTAAAATCATAAGCAGCCCCTTAAACTTGTCCGGCTTTTTCCTCTTAACACACCTTTATTAAGATTGTTCAATTGAACATAAACTACTCAAAAATTTGAATTCAATTTAGACACATTTTTATATAACAGCAAAAAACTAAAGAGAGTGTAATACACTCACAATATATGGCAAACTAACGAATTAAACTAATTGACATTTGACATTGGATCCAAAATAATAACTTAAACAAAATAAAATATGAGGAAAAAATAAAATATTTTAAGAAAAAAAAGAAAAATAATAACCTCATCCCATCCACCCAGACCCTCCCTTCCCCTATTCTGCTAAGCCCATAAGCCGCCGCCGTCTGCCAAACAACAATGTTCTTTTTTTTTCTTTTGGTTTATAGATTTAATTCTTTGTAAATTTTAAATCTGATTTTTTTTTTAGTTTTGATATAATATTTTTTGGAAGAAGAGAGGTGAGGATAGAAAAGGAGATTGGTGGCATGATGGGTCTCAATTTTCTGGGAACAAGATGTGAATTGTTTCAGATTAACAAGGAGATATGTGGCAGTTTTTCAGATCTGAAAAAGTGAAGGAAATGGTTATTGGAGTTGTAGGTAACGTCATTAGCTGAAGATGGCAGGAAGGTGGTGGCGCTAGTTCAAAAAAAGGAGAAAAAGCAGTCAATGGCTGGTATAGCAGTCTTAAAATAAAACGTATGGTAATCTTAGAGGAGGTGAAGTGGCTCAAAAAGAAAGATGAGAAAGGTGGGATTGTTGCGGCAACGGATTAATGGTGGGTATATGAGTGGAGAAGTTATGGAAAGAAAAATGAAAAAGAAAGGGAGATAAAGAAAAAAAAAAAAAAGCTAAAAATAATACATTTCACGCTCTTAGGAGGTGTATCAACACACACTTCCATATCATGCCAAAAAGTGTTTAAGGGTATAAATTTTGAGTTGTGTAAATGTTCAATGGGAACAAATCTTAGATAAGGTGTCTAAGAGGAAATGCTAGACAAATTAGGGAGTTGTGTTTATTTTTGGCTAAAAAATTAAATTTAACTAGAGATTTCAAATTTTCACTTGTAATAGTTATACTCTAATCAAACATTCTCACCCAGACTTAGAAAAAGGTCAAGTTTCTGGTGATGGACGTCGTCCCCAGTCAAGTTACTCAATTCCTCCTATTATCCGAACCAGATATAAATATTTGATTCAGCGAGTCCCCAAAGCAGCTATGATTATAGGTTACAATCAATTGCGTAGTCTAATCAAAGGTCAAACTGCGAATACGATACAGAAAGACAATTAAAAGAAACATTGCTTGATGAAGGCAAAAGCTATTCTTACTAAACCTAGTAAACATGCAAACTGTAACCGCAATCATAATTAAGCCAAAAAAACCATAATGAAGAGATAAAGGCATATGTTTAGCTTTCCTCCAGAAAAGATTGTTACTAGACGCTGAGATCTTGAGCCACAAACTCGTGCATTACTTGTGCCCTCGAAAAAACATGTACACTTTCTGCACGATAGTACAGAAGAAAAGTCATAAGATGAGATGTAGACGGTTCAGCATCAACAATTTTTGTTTTCCCGTCCCTCCATATCAGTCATACTATCATAGGGAGGAGGGATCAAAATTTGCTTGGGTTTGGGAAAGATAAAACAGGAGGCTCAACAATAAAACAGTAAGCAGAACATAGAAATATAGGGCTGTATCCCCTTTTTTTTCAAACAATGATAGTTGCCCGGCCATGCGCACCTCGACTATTCTACTGCTACCTGCTACTACTCCTACCAACACAAGTACCGTAACTCTGACTTAGGAGATGGAAAGAGATCTTTTTCTCTGTATAATTGTCCGATTTAACATGAGGCTGGTACTTGGAACACTAAACTTCCCTGGAATCAATGTTAAATAGTACCCTGTTGAATTTTAAGATGTATTAATAGCTCTTTCCCCTAAAGTTGGTCAGCATTTTCACTTAGTAGTACGGGAAAGCTTTTATCAAGCATTAAAAAGTCTAATCACCAAAATTGGTAACAGGGCTAATATAATACAACTTAAAATCATAATTTTAGGTTCTATATAGCTACGAAAATACAACCCCCCCCCACCCCCACCCACCACACCACCCCAAAAGAGACCCCAAACTGACTCTTCATTTAGTCCCTGTACTGAAACATGGCAGTTACTCTTATAGGTTATCTCTCTCTTTTTTTT
>NW_017671545.1:262512-280395 GCF_001879085.1 Nicotiana attenuata | reverse complement strand
GGAGGGGAAGAACTTAAGTCTAAGAAGATAGTGCAAGTGCAGAAACAGAGGAATAAAGGAGAGGGGTAAAGGGTGGCAGGGAAACCGTTACAGAGTTGACAACTTCATACAAAAGGGGTTCAGGGGTTGGGAATTGCAAAGAACCTATGCATTTAGGCATGAGTCAATTCTAGCATGCACAGCAACATGGGTGCTTTCATGCCTGTAAATCAACTAGAACACACACATATAATGGTGACATAGAGGTAATGATCCTAGGAGGACCAAGTTTGAGTCATGTTCAGCAATATTCGATGTTGTCATGCCCCCAAACAACCCATAAGCATCAAACAGATTGGGGTAGGGATTTAGGATTCATACTGCACCAATTCAGAACAAGGGAAAAGAAAGTACAGCATGATAAATAAAGATATTGAAATAGATACAAGCATCAGTCAGACTAGATTGCAAAAACATTAAGTAACCAAGTTGTTTTTGATGCTGAAAACTTAATTGGAACATACCAGTTTAAAGAAGCAAAATGTAGTAAAGAAAAGCTGCAGGACTTCGAAATATAGCTTTGGCTTTCAAACAGGTCACAGTGCAAGTAGTAAAGCAAGAGAGTGTGTTTTTAGTGTAATCAAAAGTGTTCGGGTCTTTGTGCCAATGAGAGAGCTAGCTACTTATAGTTTGAAAACAGGTAGAAAATAAGGCAAGAATCATAGTTTAGCAGTAATTATGGAACTATGTGCTAATTGAAATAAAATCAGCATAAGTACTTTCTTTAATTAAGGAGTTAACTTTAAACGGTAATATGCAAATACTAAGTAAGGAAAGAAATCACACAAGGCTGAATATAATAAATAAGGAAATATTTTCAGTATAGTACAAGTACACAATATGTAATAGAGACTAGGTTCATCAGATTCTTAAACAAGGAAAGGTCGGTAAGAATCAAATACCCATGTAACCAAGGTAAGGGAATTAATCAAATTAAGTAGAAAAGTAGGGATCAGAGGTTCACAGGAAAGTGTTCGAATTAGACCAAGAAACAGCGAAATCAGTAAGGCGAAACACGGAAAGAATCAATTACTTAACATACAAGTGCAATCAGAATTTCACAAGGGATGGTTTGAAATCAGTCCAAAATTGAAGGTCATTTAAGAGGGGAATTCAGCATATAAATAGAGTGCATAAACATTAGGCATACGAGGCCAAACTATGGCAAAGAGAAGCAACATGCAATAACAATCACATAGTCAGTAGACAGTGAACTATCGAAACATGGTAGTCACATAAGTCAATTTCATTAACTTAGTAACAGAGAGAAGAGAGAGTATAAGAAGCATGCAAAGGGTTAAGTAAAAAGGCCCTTCTGAAAAAGCATAGTCGAGTTTCAATGATAGTAGGAAATCAAAATCACATAAAGAAACAAATGCTGAAACAAAACGGTTTCAAATCCGTCAAGCAACTTCAAACAGATGAGTTGCACAAGCAGCTTCAGAGGTTCGAATAGGCCCCCAAAGAAATTGGGGTTTTTGAAACCAATTGAACTCAAAGATGACAAACAAGTAAATCACACAACAAATAGTCTCAGAAACTCGAATGAACCCAAACTTAGGGTTTTTTAACACCAATCGAGTCAAGGGATGAAAAACAGATAAATCAAACAAATATTAACAAAAAATAGATTCAGAAACCTCAAAAGAAATTAAGGCTATTAACATGCAAACTCTAGTAGAAGAACGACATAAGGAAACATAGTAGAACATGTCAAAAAATCAGAGAAAGCTTCGCGATAACTTAGCAAGAACCCTAATCGGAAAAGATAAACGGTTTTGAAGGTAGAGCTTTTAGGAGAAACTTTTTTTTTTAAAATGTTTAGAAGTTTGGAGCAAACATAGTTCTAAAACATATCTAAAAGAAATCGGAAGAACATTGAAGGTTAGGGTTTCAGAAGAAACCCAAATGGTGAGAAAGTCTTTGAAAAACCATCGATCTAAGTAGGAGAGTCAAGAATCAGACGCAAATGTCCATGGCTGGCCGGAGAAAGGTAAGAGATGACCGGAGAACAGTCATAAACTGAAAACGACCAAGGTCTGGACCAAACTTTTCAGGATCTAGCCTTGAAACCAAGATAACCGGATATGTAGAAGCTATAGGAGGTGGATACAGGCCTCCAATGGCCTTGGAAGCCATGGATTTGGGAGATTTCAGAGTTGGAGTTTGATGGAGGAGGCTGGGTTTGAGAGGGGTTTGAGAGAGAAAGGGATTCAGAGGCGGCGGAGTGTGTGAAATGATTAGGGTTAGGGGTAGTTTGAGATTAAAAAAGGTAAGGGCCGATATTGGCCGTTGATCATTTAGATCAACGGCTAGGATTAGGTAGAGGATTCGGGTTGGGTTATGAAGATGGGTTTGGGTCGGATTAATTTGTAATTGGGTCGGGGTAATTGGGCCTCAGATTGGGTTAAATTGGGGTGCCAAATCAGGCAATTGAAACGAAAATGGGCTAACATTTAAATAGCCATTTTTCCCTATTTGATTTATCAAAAATAGTAAAATAATTTCTATAAACAAATTAAAGGTACTAAAATGACTAATAGTACCTAATTATCCAATTGAAAATACTGGACTTAATTTTTATAGACATAAACGCAATTAAATCTAAAAGAGGCTAATATTGCAATTATATGCAATTTAGCTTTAAAAATACTAAATAAATTTGTAAAAATTATATTAGCCACATTTTAATATAAGTATGATAATCCAATAAATGAATCACCAAAAATGATAATTTTGGGAATAATTATTGGGTTTTTCTGGATAAAATAGGGCAATAAATTAATTTAAAAATCCTTAAAAATTAAGAAAAAATAGTAAAACATTTGAGCATACTTATATAGGACTGCTCATGCTATTTTGAAAGTAGTTTGCATGTTTAAAAAAATATAGGGAAAAATTGGGTATCAACAGTCAGTACAGGGCAGATTTTCAGGATGACGACGTCCCATACAAATATGAAGCTGGGCACATGTCGCAGTTGAAAATTATCGTGGAAAAGGATACCATCGAGCGAGATCAGTATCATGCAGGTCATGTATACTTTTACCCATCATGGTTGGAGGATAACATAGCAGGAATATTCGAGCCAAGGGTTGGTCTAGGAAATAGAGTCATAGATGAAGTTGCCGAGGCACAAGTGAAGTACAACAAACTGTGTAAAAGAGTTCGCGAGTCCGAGGCCGAGCACATGGAGCAACACAAGACCGATATGGAACTAATTAATGAGTGGAGGGAGATGGCTGTTAAATCAAGCGAAAGGATGGAATATTTGGAGTACAGTCTGATGGAATTGGAGGGAAAATGAGGAAGAGTGTCACTGATTGCCAGAACACTGAAGGAAGCGAAGGAGGACATTTAGCAAGGGCATAGCTACTGCTGAACCTGCGCAAACTGGGGAATTTGATCGACAAGAGCATCCGGCCTGGAGAAGGTCCTTCTGGGACCAAGTAGATTAGGTTTATTTACTTTTTCAAATGTAATAAGGCCAAGTGCCATTAGTGACTTATCTTATATAGTGTCATTTTAGATTTATCTATTTTTACATTAATGAAATGAGGCAATTATTGGCACTGAAATTCTCCAAATCAATGTGTCGCTAGGCCTACATCGGGCATAACGAGGCTCCAAAATTAAGACGCAAAATTACATTCCCGCAATATGTGTTTAAATACTGCAAATATTTCAGAATCCTTACTGACTGGTTTACCTTTTGTTCTTCTTTATTTTTCTATTATTCCCATCCCCTAAGGTTGGTTTGCACATACTGGCATCATCAACATATCACATCAGATATAGAGGCCCTCCACCTCCTCCTCCTCCGAGTAATCTAAAAAGCTAAGGAAAAGCTAAGATGGATGACTTGAGTGGTATACGAAACGAAAATGCTGAGAATATTGAAACTTCAGACGGTCGGAGTACTCCGGCCCAGAATGATTTGGTCCTGTGATTGGAGCAGAAAATACTGGAGTTACAAGGAGAACTTGAGCATGTCTGCAACTTGGCAAACCTCTCCCTCACTCTGAACGTCCCAGACATTAACCAACAAAATGCTCAAAATCCAGCACCTCCTCAAAATACGCCAAACCAACGTCCACAAAATCCTTCCGCACCCCATCAATACGCCACACCACCTCAAAACCCCAATCCTCTACCGATACGAACTCCTCCACAACACCATCATCAACCAACCCAATACCCACAAACCACTACATATCACACTCCTCAAAACACACCACAACCTATTCCCGATCCTCAAAACTCAACCACGACCACCACTACACCCAAATCCCGGGCACTCACCAAAACAACCCCATATACGTGGAAACCCTACCTCACTCCACTCAACAAATCTCCTATATACCAGAATCCGCTGAGAAGGACCTGCTCATCAAGAACATAGCCGAGGAACTCAAGAAGTTGACAAGTCGCGTTCAGGGTATTGAATGAGGTAAAGGGATAGAAAGTCTGAACTACGAGGATTTATGCATACAACCAGATGTGGAACTGCCGGAGGGTTACAAACCTCCCAAGTTCGAAATGTTTAATGGAACGGGTGATCCCAAGGTTCATTTGAGAACTTAGTGTGGCATGCTCGTGGGGGTCGGAAAAGATGAAAGGATTCGAATGAAGCTCTTCATGAGAAGTCTTGCCATAGATGCCCTGTCCTGGTACATAAGCCAGAATCATAAGAAATGGGCCAATTGGGTGAGCATGGCATCAGACTTTATGGACCGATTCAGGTTTAAATACGAAGAATGCACCAGATGTCTTCTATATCCAGAACCTATAGAAGAAGCCAACTGAGACTTTCTACGAGTATGCTAATCGTTGGAGGTCAGAAACATCCAAGGTCAAACCGACATTAGACGAGGAACAGATGAACAAGTTCTTTGTCCCGGCATAGGACCCACAGTATTATGAATGGCTAACGGTTATTGAGAATCATAAGTTCTCCGATATCATCAAACTCGGAGAAAAGATTGAAGAGGGTATTAAAAGCGTGATGGTGACAAATTTTGAGGCACTGCAGGCCACGAACAAAGCATTACAATCAGGTGGCATATCAAAGAAGAAAGAAGTATGGGCAGTAATGGTGGCCCAAGGCCCAAAATATCCACTCACATACCAAATACCTCCACCTATATACCAACCCACACTTCCTAGATATTCTCAACCCGCCACCGCCTATCATACTTATAACACCCAGCCAGCCTACTATTATTCACTTCCAGCTCGTCCAAATTACCAGAAACCCCGACCTAACTTTTATCGCAAACCACCCAGACAATACACCTCCATTGCTGAACCCATCGACCAGCTGTACGAAAGATTGAAGGCTACTGGTTATGTCACCCCTATTCCCGCTGTGGCAATGGAGAATTCATCTCAATGGCTCAACCTAAATAAAACCTGTGCATATCATTCTCGTATGAAGGGGTACAACACTGACGAGTGACGGATATTGAAAGATAATATCCAGACGTTGACTGATAATAAGGTCATAAGGCAAAGGACGTTGCACCCAACATCCACAACAATCCTCTTCCAGATCATAAGGGCGAAGGGATAAATGTGATAGAAACTGACGAGGAGTAGGATCCCAAGGGATCAATTTGACTAATCAAAGAGGGTGACAATCCTAAGAAGCCCGCAGTCAGGCTCAATCCCATTATAGTACAAGTACAGCCGCCAGTTGAGGTTGAGGTAACCACATCTGTTCCGTTTGAGGTAGAGGTAGCACCACCTGCAGCCACACCTGTTCCATTTGAGGTAGAAGTGGCCACACCTTTCACAGTGACAGTAGAAACCACACCTCCTTTCAAGTCCAACGCTATACCTTGGGATTACGTTGCCGAAGCTAGGCGAAAGAGAAAAGTAAAGATGGAAGAATCTGGTGTCGGACAGGGGATGACCAGAACTGGAAGGATCTATACACCCGAAAATTTGGGAGGATCAAGCAAGGGGGCTGCTACTAAACAACCTGTTATTGAAGCCAGACCAGACGATCTTTGGAGGAAAGTACAGGCGAGAGAATACTCTGTCGTCGATCATTTAAACAAGACTCCCGCCCAGATATCCATCCTGTCGCTATTGCAAAATTCTGAAGCACATAGGAGTGCTCTGATGAAGGTGTTAAATGAAGCTTATGTGCCTAACAATATAACCAGTGGAGAGATAGCCAACATGGTAGGGCAAGTACAAGAGAGTCACAAGATCACCTTCCACGAGGATGAACTACCACCTGAATGATTAAGTCACAACAGGGCATTGCATATCACAGTACAGTTTGAGGACAAATTCATCGCCAGGGTCTTAATAGATGGGGGTTCAAGCCTTAACATTTGTGCATTCACTACTCTGCGAGGGTTGGGCAAAGATTTCCATGAGATACGGGCAGGATGTATGAACGTGAAAGCATTTGATGAGTCTCAAAGGGCCACGATAGGGGATATTAACCTTTTTCTGCAGATGGGACCAACTTGGTTCGATGTTGAGTTCCAAGTACTAGACATATCAGCTACATACAATCTTCTATTGGGTCGACCTTGGATACATGCCGCTGGGGCTGTGGCTTCTACGCTGCACCAGGCCGTGAAGTTCGAGTGAAACCATCAAGAGGTAATCGTTTATGGAGATGGAAGTAACCCCATTTACACCAGTCAAACTATCCCGGTTATCGAGAATAGAAGAAGACTGGGTGGAGAAACTTATCACCACATTGAACATGTCAACGCAATTGGGAAGGACAAGTGGTGGAGTAACAAAACAGAAAGCATACTGGCGTGGTCTGGGTATAAGCCCGGCAAAGGGCTTGGGAAGGAACTCCAGGGCATTACCAAACGGATACAGTTGAAACGTAATGGTACCACCTTTGGACTTGGGTAGCAGTACACCTAGCAGGAATATGATGATTGGTCGCCTCCATGGCGTGGTCCTTATTACCCTCTCGAGCAGCCGGCACCACACCTAAGTCAGACTTTTCACCAGGCCGACACAATATGGGGATCTGTAGAGGAGAAAGCTTTGGCTGGGTTAAGAAACTTGTTCCTAGAAGACGAGAATATGGATTGCAGTGCGATAGTTGAGGAGGAGGAGGAAGAAGGCCTCACCATTCAGACTGTGGAGAAGGGAGTTGTTCTCAAGAATTGGACTGCCATACCATCCCGGGCCCACCGAGCCCCTAGGTAGCTTGGCAATTAGCTTGATTTGTTTTTATAGCCATACTAGGCATTTATGATATTTTCAGTAATTTTGTTTTAAAGAAGCATTTTTGTTTTGAAATAATTGCTCGAGCCATCGAGTCGTACCTATTTTGGATATTGTAAAATTTAAATCAATGCATTATTATTTAGTATTCATTATTATCTTTCACATTTTTTCTTCTACAGCATTATTGTTACTTTTCCTGATGAACCGATGACTGTGACATGTAATAAGACAACGTAATATAAGGATAGTAACTCAGAAGAAGAAGATGAAATACCGGAAGAAGTTGTCAGAGAAGTTGAGGACTTTAAGAACAAACCTAAGTCTAACCTGGACGAAACCAAGGCAATCAATTTGGGAGACGCTGAAACCGTCAAGGAGACTCGCATAAGCATTCACTTATCACCATCAGAGAAGGAAGAGTACATTCGTTTCCTGAAGGAATATGAGGATATCTGTGATGACCCAACCCGTCGTCTCATGTATTACAGCCCCGTTTCCCCCATTTATTGCTCTTTCATGTTTTATTATCTACAACGGGTGAGTTAGAGTTGAATTGAATTGGCTTGGATAGGAAATGAGACACTTAGTCTCTTTAAGGAAGGTTTGGTTTGGAAAAGTCAACCGAACGTTGACTTATTAGTTAGAAGGCTCGGATGTGAATTCCGGTGATTCGGTTAGATTCGGGAGGTGATTTGTGACTTAGGAGTGCGATCGAAAGTAATTTTGGAGGTCCGGAGTAGAATTAGGCTTGAATTGGCAAAGTTGGCATTTTTGGCGAATTCCGGTGGATAGGTGAGATTTTGATCCGAGGGTCGGAATGGAATTCCGAGAGTTGCAGTAGCTCCGTTTGGATATGTGTGCGAAATTTCAGGTCATTCGGAGGTGTTTTGGTCGGGTTTTTGATCGAATGTGTAATTCGGGAGTTTTTAAGAAACTTAGGCTTGAATCCGATGTGAAACGATGATTTTAGTGTTGTTTGATGTGTTTTGATGATTGGAACATGTTAATATGATGTTTTGGGATGTATTGGTGTTTTTGGTCGAGGTCCCGGGGGCCTCGGGGTGAATTCGGGTGGGTGAACGAGAGGTTTTGAAGTGTGTTGCAAGTCTGTTGCTGCTGTCATCTGGTATTTCCGCTTCTGCGGAAATGGACCGCAGAAGCGGTTCCGCAGAAGCAGGTGAGCGATCGCAGAAGCGCCAGGTGTGGGTTAGGGTAGTTCCGCATAAGCGGAAGTAGGTCGCTTCAGCGGGTCCGCATAAGCGGACATTGTACCGCAGAAGCGGTTTTGAGGGAACCGCAGAAGCGGAGTTCGAGTCGCATAAGCGAAGTCTGGGTTTTTAAGTGAAGACCGCATAAGCGGATTTTTGGCCGCAGAAGCGGTCTCGCATAAGCGGAAGCGGGACCGCATAAGCGAAAATCGCTGTTGGCAGAAAGGTTTAAAGGATATATTTCATCCGCGAACAAGAGGTAGTTTCCTCCATTTTTAAGCGACTTGGAGAGCTTTGGGCGAGGATTTTCGAGGGTTTTGACTGAGAATCAATTGGAGGTAAGTCTCTTGGCCTAATTATTCGAGTTTATGGTAGAAATTACATGTAAATTGTGGAAAATTCATCAAAAACGGGTCAAGCTAGGGCTTGGAAAGCTGTGATGTCAAAATGGATTTTGAAAGGGCATTTGAACTCCGATTTTGGTAAAATTGGTATGTGTAGACTCGTGGCGAGACGAGGAATCCAGTGATGTAAATTTCGTAATTTTTTGAGAAGTGGGCCCGGGGCTCAGGTTTTGCCAACTTCATGAATTTTGGTGTTTTTCGAGTCTTTTCGATTGGGTTATGTTTCTTTAGCCTATTGTAATGTATTCGTTGTGGTTTTAATCAGATTCGGCATGCGAAGAGGTTGATTCAAAAGGCAAAGGCATAGCGAGCTAGACTTGTGGCGGGCTTGAGGTGAGTAATAGATGTAGATGATGACCTGAGGGTTTGAAACCCCGGTATATCACATTGTGACGCTATATTGAGACGAGACACGTACTCTATGATGAGTGCGGGGTCGATTGTGACTGGGGATTGTGACCTAGTCCATTCCGATTGATGTTCGTACTGTGTTCTTGACTAGAAATTGTTTGATAATCATCCTACTTGGATTTTATGAATATGTTTGGGGCTTTGTGCCTATCATTTGCATCCTTCAGGGATCCTTATCACTGCTTCCATGATGCTTAGCATATTTCATGATATCAGTCCTGAGTTAGACACTGCCTCGAAATGTTTAGTAAATAAATAATGGTTTAAACACTTAGCTCTATAATTCCTAATAATTGAAACTAAAAATGAACAATTTGACTGTGCCTGAGTGGCTTGCATGCATATATATATCTGGACTGAGTGTGGATCGGGCTGTACGCCACAGCGAATGCTATGATGATATTGCGCTTGGGTTGTAGGAGCCCCTCCGGAGTCTGAACCCCCACAGTGAGCGCGGGTACCCAAATGGATCGGGCTGCGCGCCGCAGCGGTCATGTGCATTGCATTGCATTCATGCATTTATACCTATTTGTCTTACTTGTTCTGGTATTGTTGTTGTTCCACCGTTTAATGTGCTGAATCGCTGATTATAGCTTTACATTGTAATATTTCGGAATTTCTTACTTTCAGCCATTATATATGTTTATTACTCACTGAGTTGGAAGTACTCACTTTATTCCCTGCACCATGTTTGCAGATTCAGGTGCTCCGGAGACTTAGTGGAGTTGTTTGCTATTTTCGTGAAGTTTATTTTCAGGAGTTGTTGAGGTAGCTGCCTGACGTCCGCAGGACCCGACTCCTCCCCTTTATTTCATTTATCTTTCCATATCCTAGACTTCTTTATTACTATGGATATATTACTCTGTTACATCTAGAGGCTCTAGACTCGTGACTCCAGATCTATTGGGGAAATGTTTGGATATTCGTTATTATTTTCCGTACTATTTTATTTAGATTCGGATTGGAACCTTGGCATTTGATATTTTAATCGTATTATTTGTTAACGGATTGCGTATTTGGGTTGAGAGTATTTAATTGGTCGGGCTTGCCTAGAATTAGTGTTGGGCGCCATCACGACCGGGATTGGGGTCGTGACAATATCTTTGCATGGTCATACGATGACATGACTGGTCTGAGCACATCCATAGTGGCTCATAAGTAGCCTACCAATCCAATGTGTCCACCGGTGAAGCACAAACTAAGAAAGTTCAAACCAGACATGAGTCTAAAAATCAAGGAAGAAGTCACTAAGCAAATCAAATCCAAAGTCCTCAGGATAGTTGAGTACCCAACCTAGTTAGCCAACATTGTACCGGTTCTGAAGAAAGATGGGAAAGTCAAGGTGTGTGTTGGCTATTGGGATTTAAACAGAGCAAGTCCTAAGAAGATTTCCCACTGCCAAATATACACACACTGATTGACAATTGTGCCAAGCATGAACTCCAATCCTTTGTAGATTGCTTCGCAGGTTATCACCAGATCTTGATGGATGAAGAAGACGAAGAGAAAACAGCTTTCATTACACCGTGGGGAGTGTACTACTACAAGATGATGCCATTCAGTCCAAAGAATGTTGGGGCTACCTACGTGAGAGCCATGACGACCATCTTCCATGACATGATACACAAGGAAATAGAGGTGTATGTTGATGATGTCATCATCAAATACAAGAGGGACGCAGACACAAAGCGGACTTGAGAAAATTCTTTGACAGGCTAAGGAGGTACAATGTAAAATTGAACCCTGCAAAATGTGCATTCAGGGTTCCAGCAGGAAAGCTGTTGGGATTCATCGTCAGCCGTTGAGGAATCGAGTTGAACCCGTCCAAAGTTAAGGCTATCCAAGAGTTACCACCACCTAAAAGCAAGAAGGATGTGATGAGCTTCCTAGGACGCCTCAACTATATCAGCCGCTTCATAGCACAATCCACGGTAATATGTGAACCCATCTTCAAAATATTGAGGAAGATGCTGAAACCAATTGGACCGAGGATTATCAGAAGGCTTTCAATAAAATCAAGGAATACATGTCTACACTGCCAATCCTAGTCCCGCCAGAACCTGGGAGACCATTGCTACTCTATCGGTCTGTATTAGATGGAGCTTTCGGATGTGTTTTGGGAAAACATGACGAGATAGGAAGAAAGGAGCAAGCCATATACTACTTGAGTAAGAAGTTCACACCTTACGAAGCACGATACTCTCTGCTGGAACGCACTTGCTGTGCTTTGACCTGGACAACTCAAAAATTGAGGCATTACTTCTGTGCCTATACCACATACCTCATATTCAGGATGGACCCTCTGAAGTACATCTTTCAGAAGCCCATGCCAACAGGGAAGTTAGCCAAGTGGCAAATATTGTTATGTGAGTTCGATATCATCTATGTAACTCAGAGGCGGTCAAAGGACAAGCATTGGCGAACCATCTTGCTGAAAATCCTGTGGGAGGAGAATACGAGCCATTGAAAACGTGTTTTGCTGAAGCCTATGACGGTTGGAGAATGTTCTTCAATAGGGATGCAAGCTTCAAAGGAGTGGGCATTGGAGCAGTTTTGTTATCAGAAACAGGCCAACATTACCCGGTATCCACAAAGCTTAGGTTTCCGTGCACTAACAATATGGAAGAATATGAGGCTTGCATCATGGGGCTCAATTTGGCCATCGATATGAATATACAAGAGTTGCTGGTAATTGGCGATTCGAATCTTCTCGTACATCATGTTCAAGGAGAATGGGCTACAAAGAACACCAAGGTACTACCATACTTATATCATGTGCAGGAATTGATGAAAAGATTCACAAAGATAGAATTCAAACATGTGCGCAAAATTCAAAATGAGTTCGCAGACGCAATGGCCACTTTGTCATCAATGATACAACATCCAGATAAGAATTTCATCGATCCATCCCGGTAAGGATCCATAATCAACCAGCTTACTGTGCTCATGTTGAAGAAGAAACAGATGGAAAGCCTTGGTTCCACGACCTCAAATGATATTTGGCAAAAGGAGAATATCCCGAACAGGTAATCCATACTCAGAAACGCACTCTGTGGAGGCTGTCAAATCACTTCTTCCAAAGTGGAGGGACCCTGTATAGAAGAACTCCTGATATGGGCTTGTTAAGGTCTGTTGATGCAAAGGAGGCTTCCAGATTGCTTGAGGAGATACATGCCGGAACTTGCGGACCACATATGAACGGTTTTGTTCTAGCCAAGAAGATACTCAGAGCTGGATATTTTTGGATGACCATGGAAACGGATTGCATCCGGTACATCCAGAAATGTCACCAGTGCCAGGTACATGCAGACATGATACCACCAAACGAGCTCAGCGCAAAAAGTACACCTTGGCCTTTTGTTGCCTGGGGAATAGACGTCATTGGTCGAATCTAGCCCACCGCTTCTATCGGACACCGATTCATTTTAGTGGCTATCGACTATTTCACAAAATGGGTAGAGGCTGCATCTTACAAAGCTGTAACCAAGAAAGTCATCGGAGATTTTTTCAAGGATCGTATTGTTTGTCGATTCGGGGTTCCCGAGTCCATTATCACTGATAATGCCGCCAATCTCAACAGTGATTTGATGAAAGCTATGTGTGAAACCTTCAAAATCAAACACAAAAAGTCTACAACATATAGGCCTCAAATGAATGGAGTTGTGGAAGCTGCCAACAAGAACATCAAGAAGATACTAAGAAAAATGGTAGAAAACCACAAACAATGGCACGAGAAGTTACTCTTTGCCCTGTTGGGATACCGCACTACGGTCTACACATCAAGTGGGGCAACTCCCTATTTACTGGTTTATGGTACCGAAGTTGTCATTCCAGCTGAGGTAGAAATTCCTTCTTTAAGGATCATACAAGAAGCCGAACTCAGTGACGCAGAATGGATAAGGAGCCGCTATGAGCAACTAGCACTCATAGATGGAAGAAGAATGAATGCAGTATGTCACGGTCAGCTCTATCACAATAGAATATCCAGAGCTTTCAACAAAAGGGTCAAACCAAGACAATTCGCACCGGGGCAGTTGGTGCTGAAGCGGATCTTCCCACATCAGGATGAAGCCAAAGGGAAATTTTAACCCAATTGGCAAGGTCCTTACATGGTTCACCGGGTGCTAACAGGAGGAGCACTCATACTTGCATAAATGGACGGAGAAGTTTGGCCAAAACCCATCAATTCAGATGCAATTAAGAGATACTATGTTTAGATTGTTTGCATTTCTTCATCTGATGTAACTGAACTATGCTTGACCTGATTCCACTTTAAGAGGGGATACGTAGGCAGCCCTGTGGGTTCGGTCATAGCTTAATAAAATTTTCATTTCCCCCAGAACCAGAAGCTGGGGAAGAATTCCGGAGCAAGCCCAGCCGACGCCATCATATGCAAGATAGTTAAGTAAATGGGGCATAATTTTGAGAAGAATTCTCAAAATTTCGGAGCAGATCCAACAAACCTCGTTGCGCGCAGAGCGGCCAAAGGATCAAGCTGGGGCAGAATTTTGAGAAGGATCCTCAAAATTCTATTAAGGAAGTTATAATGTCTCTAAAAGTGTTACAGTCATTAGTTCATCTAATTTACTTGATATTACGTGCCACTATGTTTTCTAAACTAACTATTTCATCAATAAGTGCATATTGTCAAAAACGTTATTTCTATGGCCGCCAGGTGTTACTCAGGGTAACTCGAACAGGCCCTCCAAAACAGAGCAAAGCAAAGCAAGAAGACGAAGGCATGAACCAACCTCCCCTACAAAATTCACGATTTTTCTTTAGATGCAGGCATAGTAAGCATAACAGGAGTATTCACAAGTATACACAAATCAAAATCGCTACCCTCATAATAATCAGGCCACCAGACGCAAATATATCTCCAGCTAAGAAATAGTCTTCTCCTACTTACTATTTGTCTACTGCATGAGACTAAGCTCTATCTCAAATCTTGCATGAGGCTAAGCCCTGCTTCTATATTTGCATAAGGCTAAGCATTGCCTTCTCTTCGCATGAGACTAAGCCCTGTCTCAAATCTTGCATGAGGCTAAGCATTGCCTTCTCGTTGCATGAGACTAAGCCCTGTCTCAAATCTTCTATGAGGCTAAGCCCTGCCTCCATATTTGCATAAGGCTAAGCATTGACTTCTCTTTGCAAGCATTTCCTTCTCTTTGCATGAGACTAAGCCCTGTCTCAAATCTTGCATGAGGCTAAGCCTTGCCTCCACTTTTTCATAAGGCTAAGCATTGCCTTCTCTTTGCATGAGACTAAGCCTTGTCTCAAATCTTGCATGAGGCTAAGCCCTACCTCCATATTTGCATAAGGCCAAGCACTGCCTTCTCCCTGCATGAGACTAAGCCCTGTCTCAAATCTTGCATGAGGCTAAGCCCTGCCTCCATATTTGCATAAGGCTAAGCACTGCCTTCTCCCTGCATGAGACTAAGCCCTATCTCAAATCTTGCATGAGGCTAAGCCCTGCCTCCCTATCTGCATAAGGCTAAACACTGCCTTCTCATGGGACTAAGCATTGTCTCCCCTTGCATAAGTGTTGCTCTATTCTAACTTTGCATTATCTTCTTCCCTCAGGGCTAAGCTCTACCCCCAAAACTCTGCGCAAGGCTAAGAATTGCCTTGTTATTACCTTTGGTATCATGTCTCTACATTTCTCAGGCTGATATATAACCGACTTGTCCAAAGGCGTCATAGTCCGAAGGCATCGTCCTCATAGCCTAAAGACACCATATCATGGCCTAAGGATCTCTCAATATTTGCATATCATTATTCAAAGGCGTCATGGTTCGGAGGCACCATTTTCATGGCCCGAGAACATCATTTCATGGCCTGCGAATCCCTTACCGCGCAATTCATGGCCCGGGACATCATGGTCTAAGGACGTCATCCTCAACCGTCCAAAGACAATTCTCATGGCCCGAAGGGAATTTGCATCATGTTTAAATTTACACAAAATATATGCATGTAGTGCGTCTTTCATTTGCAGGTCACCCGATGAGCAACCGTTATCCCAACAGGAGCAATCCCACTCCTTCATACTATTTCAAACCTAACCGCTCACCGCAACCATTTCATTTATTCGAAACCTTGTGTCCGTTCTTGTGATAGCTTCATCGGTATATTTCGCGGGTGAATCCCGAACTACACACGGCCTGATTCCTATAAAACCATGGATATGTAGGCATCTCGGAAACCAAAGTGCGGTCTATGTCTCTCAAATCGCCGTACTCGGTCAAAATTGGCCATCATTTCTTTACTCGACAACTCTTACATCCTTCCCGGGTAAAGATGGGCAGCTATTGATACCTAATTTTTCCCTCATATATTTCAAACTGCATATATACTCTCAAAATAGTGCATGAGCATCAACCAGTATTTTTCCATAATTTTTCTGTAATTTTAAAAGGATTTTAATTAATTTATTCTAGCATTTTATGATATAAATAATTACTAGTTACATCACAAAGGGTTTTATAATCATTTTTATTGTTTAATTTTATCACTTTTTTATACTAAGCTTTAATTATTTCATGAATAGCCATATGTATATGTTGGGGTAATAATTGCAATAACTTTGCAATAAAGGCCCCATGTGTGCATAAATACCTTATTTCACAAGAAAATAACCTTTATATTTTATAATGCTAAATAATTATTTTAAATTATTTTCATGCACAAATGATATTTTTATCATTTATAATTATTTTATAAAATTGTTTCATTAAATCAATTGGGTATTTAACAAATAGCCTCTTTTAATTTTGTTTTAATTTCGGACCTAGCCCAAATTTTTACCCCCAACCCAATTAAAATCATAACCCAAACACCGTAGCCCAATTTCCTATCTGACCCGCCCAACCCCAGATCAAATCCTGGCCGTTGATCTCAAAGATCAACAGTCCAGGATGTTGTTACCATTTTTAATTACCCTTACCCTAATCATTTTCCTTCTTTCCGCCGCCCCCAAATCCCTTACCTCCTCCATTGTCTCTCAAACTCTCCCTTAACCCTAGCCGCTGTCACCAGAAACCTTTCAATCTATGGGGTTTCCCTATGATTTTAGGCCCCAACCGGCCTCTTATCTTCACTGGTTGTTCGATTTTGCTGTTATCTCAAGGAATCTCGAAGACATTCAACTCAGACTTGGCTTCAAACTCTTCATTTTCTTGATCAACCTGCCTTGTGTTCATCGCTATATTTGTGAGTACTGTTATCTTTATGTTTATGGCTTGAAACTCCGATTCTTAATTGGATCTTTCTCAACTCGTTCCTTTCTTCAAACCCGTCATCTCTTTCTACTTGAGTCTGTTCAGATCCTTGTAGATCTGAAATGATTTTAAGTTTATCTGGTATTTTTTCATCAAAACCTTTTGTTTCTTCCTTATTATTAACTGATTTTAATGTTTTTCTAAAATTAGGGTTTCATCTTTTAGTTCTCTGTAAAAGGGTTTTAAAGTTTCTAAGTGTTTAAATGTGATTCTATTTACTGGTTCGACTGATTTTTCATGCCTATGTTCTAAACCCTACAGTTTCTGCTTATTTCACTGATTATTTCAATATTTGCCTGTTATTTTCATCTCTGTCAATTAGAAGAGATTGACTGATTTTATTAGGGTTCAAATTATATTTTTCTGCCGAGATTGATACTTCTCTGTGATTTTTACCTATTTTCCTTATTTGTGACTCCTAATTGGTACTACTTGCTATCTCTTAACTGGTATGTCTCCACTTCTGCTATCATTCAATATGATATGTAATTAGACCTATGTTCTTCCTATTTACAGCTTTTAAACAGCATGTCTATCTCTGTTGTCATGTGCTATCAATATGCTATCTGCTGTAGATGTCAACATGCCTCTATTTGCCCTTCTGTTTATGTTAACTAGCATGCTTTAACTCCTGTGAATTTGTCCTGTCCAATATGTTAGTATGGTTAATACACTTTAGCATATTCCTGCTCGATCCAGGATACTTGTTCACCTGTTTCTCAACTAGCATGTTTCAATCCTGTTTTATGTGTTTACCTTAACTGGTTCCTGATTAATTCATAATTTCTATGCTCTCAACTTTTGCTACCTTTTCTGTATGATTGTCTGATCAGTAACTTGATCCCAGCATGTTGTTCTCTGTTTAATATATGCCTATACACGCACCTAGTAATAGCTAATGAACTAAGTCAATCCCAGGCAATGTGAAACCTTGTTTGAATTAATTGTGACTTTGTTCTGTCTGTTGTTTGACTAATGGAGATCATGTCTGAACTCCATCTGCTAAATGTGGTTTTGCTTGTAGTTCTTGTAATCTGGTAATCTGCTTCTATTCACTTCTAAAACCCAAAATGTTTTTCCTAAAACTATCTCCTACTTCATATACTATTTTTCAACTCCTACTCTTAAATATCTTGGATCCTGCCCCTCCAGTGTGAGCATTGCCTAAGAGTTCATGGGACTCCTCCGACCTCTGACACATGTTGACACCCAATTTTTCCCTATATTTTTTCAATATGAGAAATAGCTTCAAAATGATATATATATATATATATATATATATATATATATATATATATATATATATATATATATATATATATGCATATATGC
>NW_017671545.1:202495-262506 GCF_001879085.1 Nicotiana attenuata | reverse complement strand
CTTCAAAATGATATATATATGCATATATGCAAGTGCTTCATTACTTTTCCTTAATTTTAAGATCTTTAAATCTATTCATTCTCTTATTTTTATCCATAAAATTCAGTAGTTGTTTTCAAATTTGTCATTTTTTGGTGATTCCCTTATTGCACTTTTATATCTATACCAAATATAGCCAAGGAAAGTTTTGCATATTTTTACAAATTTATTTAGTATTTTTAAAGGTAAATTGCATATAATTGCAATATTAGCCTCTTTTAAGATTTAATTTCCTTTATGTTCACAAAATTAGGTCTGGTATTTGAAATAATTAATTATGTGTTGTAAATCATTTTTGTACCTTTAACTTATTTACAGAAATTATTTTATTATTTTTTATATATCAAATAGGAAAAATTGGCTGTTTAAATGTTAGCCCCATTTTATTTCAATTATAGCCTATTTTCAACCCCAATTGAACCCAATTTGAAGCCCAATTACTCCGACCCAATTGCAATCTGAATCGACCCAAACCCTATTCTATTAAACCGCCCCACTTACCCGTCCAATCCAGGCCGTTGATCAAAAAGATCAACGGCCATCAGACCCCCTTACCTTAATTAATCCCAAACGACCCCCTAAACCTTATCATTCCTCACAACACGCCGCCTATGAATCCCCCTCCTCTCTCAAATCCTCTCTACACCACCCTCAAACCATAGCCACCGCCACCCTAATCCGCCCTAATCCATGGCCTTCCAAGGTCATCAGGGACCTATATCAGCCTCCCATGGCTTCTACGTGTTCGTTTCTATGGTCTCATGACCAGATCATGAAGGGGCTTGGTCCAGACTTTGCTCAATGACTGTTCTCCGATCGTCTCTAATCTTTCTCCGGCCAGCCATGGCCATTCGAGACAGACCTTTGACTCTCCTGCTTAGATCAATGGCTTTCAAAGCCTTTCTCGTTACTTGGGGTTCTTCTGAAACCCTAATCTCTAAGGTTCTTTCGATTTCTTTCAGATCTGCTTCAGATCTATGTTTGCTTTGAACTTCTAAGCATTTTTCTCGAAGTTTCTTTTAAAACTCTGCTTCCAAAACTCTTTATCTTTTCCGATTAGGGTTTTCTTGTTAAGTTATTTCAACACTTTCTCTAATTTTTAACATGTTTTGCTATGTTTGCTCGTATTGTTCTCCTCTCTGAGTTTGCATGATAAAAACCCTAATTTCTTCTGAGGTTTCTGAGTCCATTTGTTAGTATTTGTTTGATTTACTTGCTTATCATCTCTAGACTCGATCGCTGTTGAAAAACCCTAATTTCTTTTGGGTTCAGTCGAGTCTCTAAGTAATTGTGTAATCTGTTTGATCATCATCTTTAAACTCGATTGGTTTCAAAACCCTAATTTCTTTGGGGTCTATTCGAGTTTTTGAAACTGCTTGTGCAATTCATCTGTTTGAAGTTGCTCGACTTAATTTGAAATTCCTTTGTTTCAGCATCTCTTTTCTTTATGTAATTCTGGGTTCTTACTATCTTTGAAACTGGACTATGTCTTCAGAAGGGTTTTCACTTGACCCTTTACATGCTTCTGATACTCCATCTTTTTCTCTACTACTAAGTCACTGAAGCTTGACCTACGTGACTATCATGCTTCGAATGTTTGGTGTCTACTAACTTTATGCTATTATCGCATGTTGTTTCCTTTTGCCAATAGTTTGGCCTCGTATGTCTAGTGTTTGTGCACTCTATTTATATGCTAAGTTTTCCTGTTTGATTGATCTTCAATTTTGTGACTGATTTCAAATTTTTCCTTTGTAAAAATCTGATTTCACTCGCTCGTTAAGGTTAATTGATTTCTTTTCTTGTTTGCCTTACTGAATCCTTTCAAAACAAGTATATCCTGTACTTAGACTTAATCACTTACTCGATGGTTTTACTACTTCTTTTATGGCAATAATCAGTCTGCCTATAAATTGATTTCTTTCCTTATTTTGAATCTGTCACTGCCCGTTAAGAAAGTGATCCCTTAATTAAAGGCAATCATGTGTGTAATTGATTCTGAATAGTGATTGTTTCCATGCTTATGTTAAGTCTTTGCTTATTACCTTAATTTCTACTCATTTTCAAAACTATAAATACCCACCTTCTCTTCTTTCAAAGACATGAACAATTTTAAGTTCAGAACACACACTTCCATTCGAAAACTCTCTCCTGCTTTACTGCTACTTGTGCTACTGTCTGTTTAGCTCTGAAAGCCAAGGCTAGACTTTGGAGTCCTGCTTACTTTTCTTTACTGCACTTTGCTTCTCTTACTGGTATGTTCTAACTAATTTTTCTAGCATCAACAACAACATGTTTCTTTACTGTTTCTTTCATTCTTGTTTGTCTCTTGTTTGTATTTAACTAAGTTCCATTGTTAAGCATGCTGTATTCTGCCTTTTCTGTTCTGAATTAATGTTTCTTTTACTTACGTTATCTATGGTNACCCCAATGTGTTTGGCATCTGTGGTTGGTTTGGGGCATGGCAGCATTGAACATTGCTGTCCATGACCCAAACTTGATCCCCCGGGATCATAACCTCCATGTTTTCTCTAGTTGTTGTGTGTTCTAATTGGCTTATAGGCATGCCAGCATCTTCTATTGCTGTGCATGCCCAAAGTTGACCTCTGCCTAAGTACATAGGCTCCTTGCAATGAATTCCCAATCCCTGGCCCCCTTTGTATGAAGTTATCAACTCTGTATTTTACTAATTACTGTTTTCCTAATCACCTTTTCCCCATCTCCTTATCTCCTCAGTTTAAAACTCCATTCATGCACTTCCACTATCTTCTTAGACTTAAGTTTTGCCCCCCCTGTGTGAGCCTTGCCTTGGGACCCATGAGCTCCCTCTGAACTCAGACACATAAGGGCTGGCCCTTCCACACTGCACTCATCTCTATCTGGTTATATGAACCTGGTTGTAAGCACTGCCCGGGGTCCATTAAGACCCTTAGGGAACTCTGACACACCCAGGTCCGAGAAAGGCTTTGAACAAGTGGTACTTGAGGCATTTTATTCCATAACTCAGAGAGGAAGTCAATTAGACTTCCTATGGTTGTAATTACCCTTTTTATGTATCTTCTTGATGTAATTCAGCAACTGGTCTGTAATAATTTGTAATGAACATTTGGGGGTTGGCTAGTGCAAAAGGGATGGGTAATTATGCATGCTCAAGGGTAGAAAACATGTCTATAGGATTTGTATTTTGAATGATTCAGTTCTGCATTTAGAAAGCATGCCTATAGGACTTTTTTACATCCTACGTGTTCAATTCTGCATTTTAGATACCATGCCTATAGGGGTTCATTTAAAATTTTGCATGTTCAACTTCACACCTAGATAACCTGCCTATAGGACTTTATTCTACAAGCTTTTTTTTACCACTTAGACATTTGCTCTAGGATCTAAACGACTATAAATGAGTATCATGTTTATAAGGTTAAAGTCAGTATAACGTATAGAGCTCATGCCTATAGGAATTGTTTCCTCAACTAGATATCATGTCGATAGGAATTAAAATCAGCAAAGCTAGATATCATGTCTATAGGAGTTAAAACCAGCAATAATGGATGCCATCATCTGCAAGATCTGAGACTAGTCTAACTTAAAATCAGTCTATCCCGAATCAGTTTTATAATTTAATCTCCTATTTAACACGGTTTAGCAAGCATGCCTATAGGATTTCAAACCGCTCATTTTTAAGTTTGTCACTGCTTCGCCGCATTCTGAATCAGTAATAGGTACCATGTTCATAGGATTCTGTCCCAAACACTTAGGCAAACCTTAGGTAATAACAGTAAATAAAACTGAGCCCGTTTCTGATAATTAATAATTGCTACAACGAGCAGACAGGCCTGATTCGGACTTCTTATCTGAGTTATGTAATAAATTGGTCTGCTTCAACAACTTAAGCTCCCTTTTTTGCCTTAAGTATTTCCAGACCCTGCTTGTTGTTTGAGTCATGCTATTTGATTGCCTTGTTTGAGGAGGTATATATGCTTCCCCTATTATTGTGCTACATGTTTTGTACGTCGCCGTAGATTTTTCACCTTTGAAACTCCAAGTCAGCCTAATACCCCTCCCTTTTAGGAATAATAGTCCTAAATGCCTCCGGGACTGATAGGAATGGGGCGGTAATAGCATGAAATAGTGGTCGAGACCAATCCGCGCTTTAGTACCTTAACGGGGTGGGAAGGGTAGATATGGATATGATGACCGGTGCGCTAATACCATGTGTATCCCCTCTTTGAGGAGTGATTACCGGGTATTGCATTGATGTGATCCATATTATAAATAAACCTAGGACTCCCCCTTCCCCTTTCTTTCTTTGCTTTCAAAGTATTATGAATTCTTTTCAAAAATCAGCCTTTTAATAATTGCTCTTTCATGCCTTGTTTACTTTTAAGCATTTGTGTATTAAAATCCCCTCTTATTTGAGCCTTATCTGCTTACATGATAACTGCACCAAATTCACGAAGAATTGTCTGGCCCGGAACCACACTAGTGGATCCTGAGGGGTGCCTAACACCTTCCCCTTGGGATAATTTCAAGCCCTTACCCTATCTCTGGTTATCAAAAGATTTAGTTGTAGTTGAACCTTATAGGTGTCCTAATGCACCCTAAATCATTAGGTGGCGACTCTTCAAATGCAAACCCCAGTTCCCAAAAGGAATGAGTTGTCCTATGCCCAAAATGTCATAAACCCGATTCTCCCGACGCGAAGAGGGAAAAAAGGGGGGCGCGACAGCATGGCGACTCTACTGGGGATAATTAGGCTTTTACCATTTCAGATTGTACTTGTGAATTTGTGCTTTCCCTTTATATGCAATTACTTTTTTAAATTCCTTTAAGCGTTTAATTTCTCTTACAAGGCAAAACTGACTCATCTTCTTCTTTTCTTTTCTTTATTACTACTTTACTGTTATAAATTGCTGTATTTACTGCTTTCTTAAACATGCAAATACGTGACAACATGCTTTTAAATTATTGCATAATCATGCTCAACATCATATTCCACTCGTGCCAAACAAACACCATAGCAACGCTTATAATGAGTGGTTGCGCTCTTCCTATTTTATTACCCCCTAAATTCGTAAAGGCATATTTGCGGTAAAACCAGTCGATCAATGGTGTAGTCGACGGTTCCGCGCCTTTTCCCCTTGAGTTGTCCGCTCAAGGGTACTAGTCTAAAACCCCATAGAAACCTTACTATGTTTGAATTGTGCATGCATCATGGTCAAACCTAGCCGGATCAGTTATGTTGTCCACATAATGATCCTTTAAGATGGACCTATCCAAAGTCCACTGGGTTTCCCTAAACCCAAATGAAACCATCACGTTCTGTGTATTTATTTGGAGAACTAAATGCCTAATGCTAATTGTTGATGTTAAATAGTCGAGTCTGGTGGGGGTAGGTTCTAACCTTTCTGTTTTGCAGATAATGAGGCACGAAATCCCCAGATTCGGCATGGTTACCAACATCCACCCAAGACTGCTAAGTTGGTGGAAAGATCTTCACTCTAGTGATCAGACTCTCGTCCGAAAATATCTAGGAAACCTACCTTCCCTCCTGGAAATTTAACCCAACAACAAGATCATAGAAGCTGCCACACTGTTTTGGGATTGTGAAAGGGATGTATTCCGCTTTGGGGACATTGAAATGACACCCTTGCTAGAGGAAATAGGAGGATTGCCCGGTTTGGTGTGGGAAACTCCGGGTTTGCTGATGCCTGAGAACCGCAAAGGTAGGGGCTTCCTTAAAATGATGGGTTTGAAGAAGAATCCAGAATTAACATGCTTGAAGGATTCATATATTCCTTTTGATTACTTGTATGAAAGGTACGATCACAGCAAATCTTACCGCACCTACTCTGGTGAATTTGCCCTCACATCTCTAGGACACATCCACCGCAGAGTTCTCGTCTTCATGTTCTATTTCCTGGGACTGGTCGTGTTTCCAATGAAGAAAGCAAGGATCGACACCGGGCTAGCTATGGTAACCAAAATCTTAATGGAAGGGATTGATGGGCAGGCGTTCAGCATCATACCCATGATTATTGCAGACATGTACCGGGCTTTGGAGAAGTGTCAGCAAGGAGCAAAACACTTTGAAGGTTGCAATCTATTACTCAAACTCTGGCTCATGGAACATCTCCAGAGAAGCGAATATCGACAAGAAATCCAGCGTAGGGGCTGGGATGATCACATCGCTTTCCATCACCCAAAGGGAATGAATTACATCCCCAATATGTTTGCTTAGCCGGAGGATGCTAAAGGATGGGTCGAACTGTTTGATAATTTGGCCGAGGAGCAAATTCAGTGGATGTTCGAATGGTTTCCAACGGAGGAATTCATTGCCCGATCAAGAAACGCACCTTTTCTGATATTGATCGGTCTCAGGGGGACATACCCTTACGTTCCGCTTCGGGTTATGAGGCAAGCTGGTAGGAAGCAGGTTATACCCAGGGTCGACAAAATGAGTCATTTCCGAGCTGACTTCCAAAAGGATGATAGTCCTTACAAGTGCCAAGCACAGCACATGTCACTGCAAGATCATAATGGGAAGTGATACCATCGAGCCAGACAGGTATCATGCTGGTTGTGCTCCTTTCTACTCGGGTTGGTTGGAAGATAGCCATGATGGTCTGGGCCAGCCGGGGTTTGCTCAAGGTCACAGGGTTATAGATGAAAGGGCCGAGGCACAGGTCAAATACAACCAATTACGCAAGAGAATCCGGGAGTGCGAAAGCGAGCACCGCGAGATACAGGAATCTAATCAGAAGTTAATCGAGGAATGGAAAGACATGGCTATCAGTGCCAACAAGCGACTGGGATACTTGGAGCGGGGCATAGTGGAGTTAGAAAGAAAGTTTCTCAAGAGGGTTGAAGACTGCCAAAATGCTGAGGGAACCGAAGGAGGATATCTGGCCAGGGCCTACCTATTGCTGGGACTTCGCGAGTTGGGGAAGCTGTTCGATGGAGCAAAGGATGCCGAATCTGGGGAAGGTCCTTCTGGGGCCAAATAGATAGGAGTTTATCTTTTCGCTTTGTATAATGTAATAAGGCCAATGGCCATTAGTGATTCTTATTTCTTGCTTGTTTAGTGTCGTTTTGGGATTCGTCTATTTTTTTTATCAATAAGATGAAGCATTTGGCATTCTGAATTCTCCAAATCAACTTGTCGCTAGGCCTACCTCGGGCACAAAGAGGTCCCCAAATGAGGACACGATTTACATTCCCGCACTATGTGTTTAAATACTGCAATACTTTTTATAATCCTCACTAACTTGGTTACCTTTTTATTTTTTTACTTTTGTTTTTATTCCCCTCCCCAAAGGTTAGTTCGTGCACTCTGGCAACATCATCCTATTCCACGAGATCCAGGGGCCCTCCACCCACTCCTCCTCTTAATCCAACCAAAAACAAGAACAAAGGCACAATGGAAGATTTGAACAATGTCAGAAAGGAGAATTTAACTGAACGGGTAGGGATCACTAATGGTCATGGTACTCAGGTTCCTAAGGAAAATGTATCCCAGCTTGAACAGAAATTGCTAAAGTTCCAGGAAGAGCTCGACCAGGTTCGGAATCTGGCAAGTTTGTCATTCTCACTCAGCACCCCAGATATCACCTTTCCTAATACTCAAAACCCTGCACCACCTCAAAACATCCCGAAGCAACAAAATCATCCCGCTCCTCATAATGTTCCACCAAAGACCCAATGCAACACTTGCCATACCACAAACAACACCCCGTTGCTCCTCCCAGAACTCCAAAACCCCATAAATGACCACTTCCACACCCATCATAATACCCCCATCTACGTGGAGACCATGCCACTCTCCACCCAACCCATCTCAGGCACACCCGAGTCTGATGATAAAGATTTGCTCATCAGGAACCTGGCCGAAGAGCTTAAGAAATTGACTAGCCGGATCCAGGGCGTTGAAGGAAACAAGGGAATTAAAAGGTTTAATTATGAAGATCTCTGCATACAGCCCGATGTCGAACTGCCCGAGGGGTACAAACCTCCAAAGTTCGAGATGTTTGATGGTACAGGTGATCCAAGGGTCCATTTAAGGACGTATTGTGACAAGCTGGTTGGGGTAGGGAAAGATGAGAGAATCCGCATGAACTTGTTCATGAGGAGCCTAAAGGGAGATGCACTGTCTTGCAACTTCAACCATGATCCAAAGAAATGGTCGAACTAGGTAGGCATGGCGTCCGATTTCATGGACAGGTTCAGGTTTAACACAGAGAATGTGTTGGATGTGTTCTATATTCAAAATCTAAAGAAGAAGCCTATAGAAACATTTCGCGAGTATGCTACTCGCTGGAGATCCAAAGCTGCTAAGGTCAGACCTGCCTTAGAGGAGGAACAGATGAACAAATTCTTTGTCCGGGCCCAAGACCCGCAATACTATAAATGACTAATGATGATCGAAAGCCACAAATTTTCTGATATTATCAAACTGGGGAACGAATTGAAGAAGGAATTAAGAGCGGTATGGTCAAAAACTTCGAGGCATTGCAAGCTACAAATAAGGCCTTGCAGTCCTGTGGTGTGTCCAAGAAGAGGGACGTATGAGCCGTGATGGTTGCACAAAGAACCAAATCTCCTATCAAATACCAAACCTACCCAACACCTCCACTCACAAATCAGCCCACTCCGAACTACCAAGCACCCTCACCACCCGCCTATCAACCACCTCCACCTCCCATATATAAGCCTACTTCGCCCAGATATTCCCAACCCGCACATGTCTACCAAACTAATAATGTTTAACCTTCCCACTATCAATCACCTCCTGCCCGTCAGAGCTTCCCTACACCCCGACCAAATTTCGACCGCAGGCCTCCCAAACAATATACAGCCATTGCTGAACCCATTGACCAACTATATGAAAGACTCAAAGTCGCCGATTATGTCACCCCCATCCCTGCTACAACCCCTGAGAACCCTTCTCAATGGGTTAACCCAAACAAATCCTGCACATACCACTCCGGCATGAAAGGGCACACCATCGATGAATGTCGTTCTTTGAAAGACAAGATCCAGTCGCTGATCGACAATAAGGTTATTGTGGCAAAGGAACCCACCCCAAATGTCCGTAACAACCCTCTGCCGGACCATAAGGGCAGGAGTATTTACATGATTGAAGTAGAGGATGATTGGGATCCCGATGGATCCATCGGGTTGATCACGGAGGGCGATGATCCAAAGAAGCCAGCAGTTACTCTCAACCCCATCATGGTACAGATCCAACCATCTGAGGTCACTGAGGTAGATGTATCTATCCCTCTTGAGTTCGACGCAGCGCCATCAGCAAAAGCACCAGCACCATTTGAAGTTGCAATTTTGTCACCCAAAGAACATGTCCCATTCGAAGTAAAGGTGGCCGTACCAATTCCAGTGGCGATGTCCGTCACGCTGTCATTCTACACAAAAGCTATACCCTGGGATTACACGGTCGAGGCTAGGAGGAAAGGCAAGGTCAGGTTCGAAGAGACTGTTGCAGCACAAGGAATGACAAGAGCGGGGAGAGTTTATACCCCTGAGCACCTGGCTGAGTCCAGCAAGCAGGCCTCCAACCGGCCACCCATCATTGAGACAGGTCCGGATGACCTTTGGAGAGAAATACAGGCCAAAGAGTACTCGGTCATCGACCAGATAAATAAAACACCAGCGCAGATATCCATCCTCTCACTACTGCAGAATTCCAAGGCACACAAAAATGCTCTACTAAAGGTGCTAAGTAAAGCCTACGTGCCAAGCAACATCACTGGCGGGGAAATGACCAATATGGTGGGACAGGTATTAGAGAGCCACAGAATCACCTTCTATGAGGACGAGCTGTGACCTGAAGGGCTGGGTCACAACAGAGCCCTGCATATCACCGTGCAATGTGAGGACTATTTCATCACCAGGATCCTGGTCGACGGGGGTTCCAGCCATAACATCTGTCCTCTGGTAACACTCAAGAAGTTGGGCAAAGGGCTGAACGAGATAAAAGAAGGAGCAATCAACGTAAAAGCTTTTGATGGGTCTCATAGGGCCACCATCGGTGAGATTAGCTTGTGTCTGCAAATGGGACCAACTTGGTTCGAGGTTGACTTTCAAGTGATAGATGTGCCAGCATCCTACAACCTGCTGTTAGGGCGCCCTTGGATTCATTCTGCGGGAGCCGTGGCTTCGACACTGCATCAGGCCGTGAAATTTGAGTGAATCACCAGGAAGTGATCATTCATGGTGACGGCAGCAATCTGATATACAGTCGTAAGACCATTCCAACAATTAGAGGGAGAAGAAAACTCGGCGGAGAGACTTACCACCACATCAGACGGGTCAATGTTGTCGATAAAGACAAATGGTGGGATAACAAGATCGAGAGTATATTGAATTGGAGTGGGTACGAGCCTGGCAAAGGACTCGGCAAAAACCTCCAAGGAATAGCTAAACCCATAACACTCAAGAAGCGTGGCACCACTTTCAGCTTGGGATACGAATACACTTAGGAAGAGTTCAACAACTGGTCGCCACCATGGCGTGGTCCGTACTACCCACTGGAGCAGCCGATACCGTGCTTAGAACAGACTTTCCAACCGGCTGACGTCGTCTATGGGACGGACGAAGAAGAGGCGCTCGAAGCAGTGAAGAACTTGTTTTTAGAAGACGATGATATGGATTATTGTGTTATCCTTGAGGAAGAGGGGGAGGAAGGCCCTTCCATACAGGCCGTAAGTAGAGGAGCACGCCTTAATAACTGGACTATCAGGACAACCAGAGCTCGGCGAGCCTTAGGGTAGCAAGGCTAAAACAAGCATCATGCACTGTTTTTATTTACTAGATGATTTCTTCTTTTCGCATTTTAATACCCGTAATAAGATCTTCAATGTTCAAAATAGTTATGGAATTTATCAAAGCATTTTTTATGAATCAACACTCATTATTATTTTTCTCTCATTACTTTACTTATACAGCATTACTATTACTTATCTTGATGAACCAATGACTGTGACATGCAATGAGACAACACAACAAACGGACATTTAATCAGAAAAAGATGACATACCAGAGGAAATTGTCAAAGAAGTAGAGAACTTTGAGAACAGACCTAAGTCCAACCTGGACGAAACAGAAATGGTTAACCTGGAGATGCAGAAAACGTCAAGGAAACACGAATCAGTGTTCACTTATCGCCATCAGAAAAGAAGGAATACACAGAATTTCTAAGGGAATATGAGGACATATTCGCCTGGTCATATGAGGACATATTCGCCTGGTCATATGACGAATGACCGGTCTAAGTACATATATTCTGGCTCATAAACTGCCAACTGATCCGACATGTCCGCCGGTAAAGCAGAAGCTCAGAAAGTTCAAGCCAGATATGAGTTTGAAAATCAAAGNACCAGATCGAAGCCACAGGTCAAGCAAAACCAGCGGGGGATACGAACTAACCCTCCACTTTTACAAAACTCACGATTTTTCTTTGGATGCAGGCACTAGGATTATGAGATCATCAAGCATACTATACACTCACAGGGCAAGTCTTGTCCAAGAACACGACTCTCCGAACCATTGCACTTACCAATATTTGCTATCAGCACGCACCTGCAATGTTCCGTATGTCGCAACACTCCCAGTAATCACCACGCCACAATCTGCTATCAACTAAGAAAACTCTACTGTCATTTGCTATTTTATTTCTTGCATAAGGCTACCATTCTGCCTTCCGAGACTAAACGATGTCTCCATCTGCATTTCTGCGTTGCATAAGGCTGCCATTCTGCCTTCCGAGACTAAACGATGTCTCCATCTGCATTTTTGCATTGCATAAGGCTACCATTCTGCCTTCCGAGACTAAACGCTGTCTCTATCTGCATTTTCTGCATTGCATAAGGCTACCATTCTGCCTTCCGAGACTAAACGCTGTCTCCATCTACACTTGCATGGCTGAAAGATCGCCACTTTATTTACGCTTGCATGGCTGAAAGATCGCCGCTTTATTTACATTTGCATGGCTGAACGATTGCCACTTTATTTACGATTGCATGGCTGAAAGATCGCCACTCCATTTGCACTTGCATGGCTGAAAGTTCGCCACTTCATTTACACTTGCATGGTTGAAAGATCGCCGCTTTATTTACATTTGCATGGCTGAAAAATTGCCACCTATTGCATTGCATGGGCTGAAAGATCGCCAAATACTGCATTTCATGGGCTGAAAGATCGCCAAATTATCTGAGGGCGTCATTGTTCGGAGGCATCATTCTCATAGCCCGAGAACGCCATGTCATGGCCTGAAGATCCCATTAATTTTTTCCACATACCATTATTCAAAGGCATCATGGTTCGGAGGCATCATTCTCATAGCCCGAGAGTATCATTTAATGGCCTGCGAAATCCTTTATTATACACTTCATGGCCCAGGACATCATAGTCTGAGGACGTCATCCTAACCGTCCAAAGACAACATTCATGGTCCGACGGGAACTTGCATCACGTTTAAATTTACGCACAATATATGCTTGTATTACTTATTTGCAGGTAAACTGGCGAGCAACGACTACCTCAGCAGGAGCGATCCCGCTCCAGTTCCCGCAGCCCTATTAGACCTTAACCGTTTAGCCCAACCTGAATATTGTGCCCGTTCTTGAAAGGCCTCCATCGGCATATTCCGCCGACGGATCCTGAACTACATATGGACTGATTCCTGTAAGACCAGGGATATGTAGGTAGCTCAGAAGCTAGGGCACGGCCTAAGTCTCTTCAAACCATTCCGCTTGGTCAAAATTGGCCATCATATCTTTACCCGACAACTCTTTCATCCTTCCCGGGTAAAGAGGGGCAGTTGTTGATACCCAATTTTTTCCTGTATTTTAAATATGCAAAATACCTTCAAAATAATCTATATATGCATATATAAGCATATCCCAAGGTTTCATTATTTTTCTTTAATTTTTCCAAGATTTTTAAATCAATTTACTGCCCTATTTTATCAAGAAAAACCCAATAATTGTCACCAAAATTACCATTTTTGGTGATTCATTTATTGGATTTCATATTTATACTAAAATATAGCCAAGATATTTTTCACACATTTNATATGCAAGTGCTTCATTACTTTTCCTTAATTTTAAGATTCTTAAATCTATTCATTCTCTTATTTTTATCCATAATATTCAGTAATTGTTTCCAAAATTGTCATTTTTTGGTGATTCCCTTATTTCACTTTTATATATATACAAAATATAGTCAAGGGATTTTTTGCATATTTTTACAAATTTATTTAGTATTTTTAAAGGTAAATTACATATAATTGCAATATTAGCCTCTTTTAAGATTTAATTGCCTTTATGTTCACAAAATTAGGTATGGTATTTTTAAATAATTAATTATGTGTTATAAATTATTTTAGTACCTTTAACTTATTTACAAAAATTATTTTATTATTTTTTTTAAACCAAATAGGAAAAATTGGCTGTTTAAATGTTAGCCCAATTTTATTTCAATTATAGCCTGATTTTGAACCCCAATTGAACCCAATTTGAAGCCCAATTACTCCGACCCAGTTGCAATCTGAACCGACCCAAACCCTATTCTGTTAAACCGCCCCACTTACCCGTCCAATCCAGGCCGTTAATCAAAATGATCAACGGCCATCAGACCCCCTTACCTTAACTAATCCCAAATGACCCCTAAACCCTATCATTCCTCATGACACGCCGCCTCTGAATCCCCCTCCTCTCTCAAATCCTCTCTACACCACCCTCAAACCCTAGCCGCCGACACCCTAATCCGCCCTAATCCATGGCCTTCCAAGGTAATCGGAGACCTGTATCATCCTCACATGGCTTCAACGTGTTCGTTTCTGTGGTCTCATGACCAGATCATGAAGGGGCTTGGTCCAGACTTTGCTCGATGAATGTTCTCTGGTCGTCTCCGATCTTTCTCCGGCTAGCCATGGCCATTCGAGTCAGACCTTTGACTCTCCTGCTTAGATCAATGGCTTTCAAGGCCTTTCTCGTCACTTGGGGTTCTTCTGAAACCCTAATCTCTAAGGTTCTTTCGATTTCTTTCAGATCTGATTCAGATCTATGTTTGCTTTGAACTTCTAAGCATTTTTCTCGAAGTTTCTTTTAAAACTCTGCTTCCAAAACTCTTTATCTTTTCCGATTAGGGTTTTCTTGTTAACTTATTTCAAGACTTTCTCTGATTTTTGACATGTTTTGCTATGTTTGCTCGTATTGTTCTCCTCTCTGAGTTCACCATTCTTTCCTTCACAAATCGAGTCCAATAGGTTTCAGTTTGATAATTTGTTCTAAGATCATCTTTGTTTCGTTTAGTTCTTACTTGCTTTTCTGAATAATTCCGCTTAATTTCTTGTTCTTGTTAGTATTTCAAGCAGACTCAAAGTCAATTCTCCTTTGTTTAATTTTATCTTCTTTGTTTTTATCTTTATCAAAATCGATTTAATAATCAGCAAGGGTCAAATTGGTTGTGGTAGGGCCTGGGTCAGAATTTGGGTTTTTGGATATTCATGTTGGTTTATTTGGGAATCGGTTTGGGCTGTTGGAGTCATTTATGACCCAATTCAAAAAGGCCCAGCCGTTTGAGCCCAGGTCTGTTTGGTAGCTTAGGTAATTTGCAAGGTCATTAGGGGTAGTTTAGGGAGTTCAACTTAGGGAATCTTAGTGTAACTGAAATAGGAAGGTTCTAGTAGGGGTTTTAGGTGAATTTCAGACTTTTAGGTAGTTAACTTGGAAATCAAGTCAATAAATGGAGGGTATCTGAGCTAAAAACAGAATTTTAAAAGGGACCTAAGGGGTGAAATAATTTCTGAAGTTTGCCCTACCCAATTGCCTATAAAGGCATTAGGTACTTGCCTTGCAAGTGACACCTGAAGAGATTTTAGAGCTTTGAACATTCTGAAAAATCTGAGAGGGAAAAAGAGCTGTAAATCCAGAAAATACAGAAAGCTGCATAAATTACTGTTTCATCAAAGATTGAATAGAAAAATCAGAAAAATACAAAAAATGACTGAAAACTTCAGTGAAATACTGTTCCATTTGTCTTTGATCTGAAGTTTCTCATTTCTGAAGTCGTCCATGATTTATCCGGGGTAAAAAATGGTTTAGTTTGGTGTTTTAAATACAGATTTTGAGCTGAACTTGGTGTTTGGAGTCTTGTTTCAATTCGAGTTTGGGATTTATAAATTGAATTCAAGTTTGTTTAAGCTTGGGTTAGAAGCTGTTTGGTTTTGGTTACTGTTGTATTGGATCTGAGGCTAATTTATGCTTCATTTCTACTGTTGCTCGAACTCTGATCACCTCGCTTTGTTTCTTCTCATTTTCCAGGTACATACTTCCACATATCACCTTATGTAAGGCCTGATTGAAGTTGAAATAAGAATCTGAAGCTTTGAGCATAGTCACAACTTGTTTTGATCTGTAGTTTAGTTTTACATTGTTTTGCTTGTTTGTTGTGAGTTCTATAGGAAACTGTATTTTGTTGTTGGCTGATAAATACTCTGCTGAGAATTGAACTTTTGTAATTAAGGGGGACTCAACTTCCGACTGGATATCTCATAGCTAATTTGAAGTTGAAATGGCCTGTTAGTCGAATTAGTAGCTAGCTTTGTACATTCGTCCATGCTAAATGGTTTCATATGGACTGATTGTGAATTCTTCTCACCTTGTATTTCAATTAAAATTACTATCAGTTAAAATTAGGTGCTTAAAATTATGGTTGCATAATGTTAACTTCTCTACAGGATTCATGAGTTTGGATTGAGGTTGAAGCTCTCATGTTTTAGAAGTAGATTAGTGTGAGTTTTTTAAATGAGGTGTCACACTGTGTAATTGGTGTCACTAGAATAATTGAATCTGGGGAAATGTTTCTTTTTAAAAGGCGTTAGTGATTTTTCATCTTCTATCTTATTGCTTAAATGGTTGAAATCTGATACGGATCAGTTTGTATTCTTGAATCCTGACGTGGGTTTTGTGTTATCAAAGGGACTCGACCTTGAGTCCTAGTTATACAACATTGGACCATTTTCAGAATTGGGCTTCACTTTGGGGCCTAGTTTAAGCTGTTTTAAAATCAGCAACTTTGAAATCTTGCAATCTCGTTCAGGTTATGCGGGCCTCACGTCAGGCCAGGTTTCGCAATAATGCAAACTGAGCCTCATTGTTGTTGGCCCTTTCCATTGAACAAATTAGGTTTGGACTTTGGTTTAGAGTAATTACTACTTCTTTAAAACCGTCTTTAATCAATCTACTGGGCTTTTAGAAGTAAATTGGAGGCGAGCCATAATTAGATAACTCATAGTGTATGGCCCTCATGGATTAGTTTAGAGACCTTCAAGTTAAAATAATTTGAGGTGCGCCGTGCCAAATAAAATCACAAATGCGTGGCCCTCTTTAAATTATTTTCTTTAAAATATTTAGAACTTGGGACATGCCATTTAGCAAATTTCCATGGCCTCCCGCAGAGTTAACAACGCGTTAGTTGCTTTAGGCGCGTTCTTTAATAATTTTACCTTCCTAAACTCGGGTGTGCATTTCATGTGACCCAAATCCAAATCCTAAAATGTTGAATAAGATGTGTTCCGGATTGCGGGTGCATTTCATGTGACGCGATCCAAAGACATGTTTTAAACGACGTTCAACATTCTTTAAAAATTAATTAAAAGCGATAAATAATTTAAAATTGCACATAGGTTCAAACTGTATTAAAATCAGATAATTAAACCGAATATAGCAGTTGAGCGACCGTGCTAGAACCACGGAACTCGGGAGTGCCTAACACCTTCTCCCGGGTTAACAGAATTCCTTACTCGGATTTCTGGTTCGCGATTGTTAAACAGAGTCAAACCTTTTCCTCGATTCGCGATTCAAACCGGTGACTTGGGACACCATAAATCTCCCAAGTGGCGACTCTGATTTTTAACAAAACGAATCCCGTTTCGATTGTCCTTTAATTGGAAAAACTCCCTTTATTATATCCCTTCTGGGGGTGTAGTAGAAAAAGGAGGTGTGACAGCTCTGGCGACTCTGCTGGGGAAAAGAACCCAGAACTTTTGTTCAGGGTTCAGAATTCAAGCTTAGTATAATTGTTATATTTGGCTTTATCTGATTTTCCTACATGTTCCATGCTATACGTGCTAAATGTTTTACCGCTTTGATATTTGTTGAATTGAATATATAAACTGTTACGAATCCCTTCCTCTCTGTGAGTCTTCTACATCATGGAGAAGGGTGCACTTGGTGTTGCTTCTCTTCTGTTTAGAGTCTTTTCCCATTTAGAACGAGGTTTGGATAAGTTGCTAAGCCGGTGGAGCTTCTGTATCCCCGGTACGCTGCCTCCCCCTCGGCTCGAGTTGTCCGCTCGGGTAAGCCAGGTCTAGACCAATAAACCTAGGGTTTAAACCTAGAAGAACAAAACCTCATGCCGGATCCCTAGTAGGAACGTTTGTTTGCACCATGTGCATTTGACTTAGGGGACTCAACACAGGGGTTGGGTCCGTCTAGGACAGGTGACCTGAAATGAAAAGACCATCCTGATGCACCTTACGTGCTACTTGTGCATTCATTTGCTTTGGATTTGCATGTTGACCGACTTGTATATAATGAGAGAAAATTGAGAAAAATAGCAGTGTTAGGGCTAAGTGAGGGTAACCACTTGTTTGGAAAAAACCGATGCCCAAATAGTACCGAAATGCTGCCGGATTTTTGAAAAAAATAAAAAATAGAATATTTGAAATGAAATAAAAAAAAACTGCACGAACTACGCTGGTTTGATTCTCACCGGATGTGAGATACGTAGGCAACCCTTATCAGGTCCATCCTCCCCTTTTATAGCCAAAAATACCAAAACTTTAATTCTTGTCAAAATAAGTCGGGTGACGCCATTCTTGTTTAAAATAAGCCGAATGTCCCCAAAAGGACGCCGGAAGGCTGTTTTTGCAAGAACGGCCACCCTGAGTCATTTTTAAATGGTTTGCCGGCACAGCCTTAAAATCTCCCTCCCGGAAGTGCTGAAAGGCCGTATTTGCAAAACCGAGTCTTTGTTTTCTTAAATGAAAATTTTGAAAAATAGTCGCTTTTTCTTTTAAGTCGAAATGAGTCATTAAATAGCCATTTAAATAGCCACATTTTTCCTTTTAGGTTAAAATAAGTCATTAAATTCCTTTAAATAAATGCGCAGGATGAGTACAGTTGACATTGAAACCTTCTCAGTCCTGAGTGAGATCCCTTTGAAGCTTCACATGTGGTGGAACGACTTAGGTAGAAGGGAAACAGTGGTAAAGATTGTGGGTGGCCTCGTCGGACTATTGAACATTAAGCCAAGAACGGATATTATTGAAGCATTGGTACCTTTTTGGGACCCAACTCGTAACGTATTCCGGTTCTCGGACTTCGAGCTTACACCCACACTAGAGGAGATGGCGGGATATGCCGGTCTTAAAGGAAACCTCAGGGGTCGATATCCATTGGCGCCGAGATCGGTAACCCTTCACAGATTTCTGGATTTATTGAACATTAGTCGGGACATTCAAGATAAGCATCTAGCAGAAGGATGTTGCACACTCCATTTCTTATACAACCGATACGGCAACCCGCGAGGTTTCGAGGCGCCTAACACCGGTTTGACACACGCCGGGAACAAAGATAAATGGGAGGCCCGGCGGGGATTGGCTTTCATGGTAGCTTTTCTGGGGGTCGTGATCTATCCACGAAAAGACGGTCACATAGATATTGGCCTTGTGGGAATGTTGGATGTTGCTATAAAGAAGTCTAACAGCATGGTGGTTCCCCTGATTGTGGCAGAAATGTATCGAGCTTTGACCTTATGCCGAGAGGGTGTAAAAATCTTTGTTGTAATCTGTTGTTACAGTTATGGATACAGGAGCACCTTTGTCATCGCACGGGGTATATGAACTATGGTTTAACCGGGCTGAGTTGTATCGAGGAGTTTGGAACCCGGGTAACAGGTATTGAGTTCCCCGAGGGCACCGAGGCTTGGCTATCCCGTTTGAGATCTTTGACTGCGGATAAAGTTGAATGGGCTTTCGGGTGGCTTCCCGCTACTGAGGCTGTGTACACATCGCAGAAGTACCTTACATTCTTTCGATGGGCATTCGAAGCATCCAACCCTACGCTCCTTACCGAGTTTTGAGGCAACTAGGAAGATTCCAAACTGTTCACAATGATGAAGACCTGAGCAGACAAATCATTGAGTTAGGTCCAAAAGCTACATTTCCGGAAGGAAAAATCCGACAATTATGGAATGAATGCAGGTACCTTGAGCCTAAGACTATAGTACAGGATCGGGCTAAAGGCAAAGTAGACCCCAAATACTTGACCTGGTTCGGCAAAAGGTTTCAGATTCCCGAGAGACCCGCCAAAAGGCCACATGTACAAAAATTCACTGACGGAGCCCAGGTACAATGGGATTGGCTAGCTAAGGAAAAGGAATACAGGGCCAGGATAGGGGCGCTGGAGCAGCAAGTCCGAGATCTTCAATTTGAAAAGAGTGTGCAAGCTGCGGCTGACGAAGGTGACAAAAAGAAATTGACTCAAGAGAATGAGGTTCTTAAAGAGCAAATCCGACAAATGAAAATAACTGCTAAAAATCAAGAAAGAAGTCGGTCCGATGAGAGATTGATAAATGGGCTGAAAAAGCAGGTCTTAGAGGGCCAAGATGAGTTGGAGAAATCTGAGGGGAATATGGCAAAACTCCGGGCACAATGGGCAAAGAAGACAGAGGAAAGAACCCAATTTGTGCAACAAATGAAAAGAAATTATGAGAGAACCATTGCTAATCTGAAAAGAAAGATGAACACCCTTGAAGATAAGGCAGCCCGGCAGGACAAAGAATTTCAGGCTGAAAGGGAACAGTGCTATAGGCTAATGGCCGAGATGGAGAAAGAAATAAAGCTGTTGCAAGACCATCATTTCCACGACTCCCAGGTATTAGAGGCTTGCAACCAGCAGATAAGCTGACTACTCCAGGAAAAAAGCCAGATCAGGGAAAGAATTAGAGGCATTGCAGATTATATTGTCATGAAACGTCAAGCCGGCGAAAGAATGGGTTGTACCACTTTCATTGATACAGTAATGATATTTGTTCGTCAGGTTATGAATGATTTGGAGCAGTTACAAAGGGGTCTTGTACGCAGGCCCGCGACGATGCCGAATGATGCCCCGCGAGCCCTAGGATTTGAAGCTTTGATGTATTCCTAGTTGTCGAGTCTGTAGTTCGCTATTTTGAGTCTGTTTTGTAATTTTCCTTTTTAAGAAAAACAAATAGTTTAGTATCTTTGTAATCGGAGTTTTATTAATGAAAAGTGAAAATCTCAAAAAAAATATATTTCCTTATTTTTTGCGTTTATTTGCAAGAACTACGCTTGGTCTGATTCATGCGGGGTCATGATACGTAGGCAATCTCCATAGGATTCGACCATAACCAAAAACAAAAAGGCAAACAAGAGAAAATAAAAAGAGAGCAAAAGAAAAGGAAAGAAAAGAGCGGAAAAACAATTTTGAGGAAAGAATAGGAACAAGAAAAAAACCAAGGCAAGAGGAAAAGAAAAAAAAAGAGGGAAAATAAGAGAGAAAAGCAAAAGAAAAGAGGGAAAGGCAAGAAACAAACAATGGAAAAACAAGAGGGAAGAATGAGAGAAAAGGCATGGCAAATACAGAAAAGGAAAGCCGGGATGACGCATGTAACCAAGCAAAGGCATAATAGAAATGGTTAACTAGTTAGGTGCATTCATTCCCAAATGTGCAGTTACCTATCTGTTAATGCTCTAACCGCTAACAATGTTGTTGTTGATGATGAGTCCAGGCAGGTGGTTAGTTGACTGGCATTCTGGCAACCCATTCCTACAACACCCGCTCTAAGGACAAGTCAAACATGGTCAACCAGGAGTTAGAGGCAAGCATCGTCGACCCGTCTAGGGAGGAGGAAGAATTGGATGTTAATGCAATGAAGGCGGAGATGTATAAACTGAAGCAGCAAATGGCCGAGATGTACCAGGCCTGGTCAAAGGGACACCCACCACCAGCTTACCCTGCTAACCCTGCCTACATCCCACCGTTAGCTCAGCCTCAGGATCCTCCCACAGTGAACTCATATCCATCCTTTCCTACTTATCAACAGTGCTAGGGAACCACCTCCCAAACACCACCACCTCCACAACCCAAACAAATCCCGTGCCCTCCACCACCAGTCACCCCTGTGTTTGTGGCCCCTCCACCTGCCGCATTACACAGATCCTCTAGTGAACCTTTGTTCCAAACCCATGATAATCACTACTACCCACCCAAACCTACCTTCAAAGCACCAGAACCATGTTCTTACACCCCTCGCTTTGATCTCTCGGCTGAAAGCCTCCCAAGAACCCTAAGCAGGAGGAGTTGATTTGAAAGGGTCCAAAGTCTATTTGATGAAGTGAACACGGTAGAAATTCGGGAAGGTTCTGGTGACGAAGAAGTGCATTTTGTTAGGCCTAATGTGAAGATCAACAATTGGGAAGCTACTCCTCTTCCTACTCGGAGGGAGTTTTGGTAGTGGGTTTTGATTTTCTTTTAGTTGTCTGGATTATTCCAGGGTTGTGATTCAGGTTCTACGTTCCGTCCGAACGTGTTAAACCTTGTTATCTTCAATTTCAGTGAAATGCAATTTCCCTTCTTCTTCATTCCTGATAGTTTCATTTTTGTTTTTCTTTTCTTTCTTGTACAGTTCTTTCTATCCTGGTCTCAATGACATGACATGCATGAGGAATCTTCGGCCCAGTCTTAAAAGCCGGTCTAATTCTGAAGTATAATACAAGAAATTGAGTGTGATGGCGAAGTAGAATATGATGATGAGGAAGCCTTTGAGGAAATTAGTAAAAAATTAAGTCACTTTGAAGAAAAACCTAAACCTAACCTGAATGACACAGAAGCAATCAACTTAGGGGATCAGGATAATGTCCGAGAAACATAAATAAGCGTCCATTTGGAACCTCAGCTCAAAGAAGAAATAACCAAAGCATTGCTTGAGTACAAAGATGTTTTTGCATGGTCATATGACGATATGCCGGGTTTAAGCACTGACTTGGTGGTCCACAAATTGCCCACCGACCCAGCATTCCCTCCTGTCAAGGAGAAGCTAAGGAAATTTAAAACAGATATGAGTGTGAAAATCAAAGAAGAGGTCACCAAGCAGTTTGATGCAAAGGTCATCCGGGTCACGCGGTATCCTACCTGGTTTGCCAATGTTGTGCCTGTGCCAAAGAAGGATGGAAAGACCAGAGTGTGCGTTGATTACTGTGATCTCAATAAGGCAAGTCCAAAAGACAACTTCCCATTGCCAAACATCCACATATTGATTGATAATTGTGCAAAGCATGAGATTGGTTCCTTCGTGGATTGTTATGCGGGCTATCACCAGATCTTAATGGACGAGGAAGATGCAGAAAGGACGACATTCATCACGCCTTGGGGAACGTATTGTTATAGGGTCATGCCATTTGGGTTGAAGAACGCTGGGGCAACATATATGAGGGCGATGACCACCATGTTTCATGACATGATAAATCGGGAAATTGAGGTCTATGTAGACGACGTGATCATAAAGTCGAGGAAGCAGTGTGACCATGTCAAGGACCTGAGGAAGTTTTTTCAGAGGCTCCGCAGGTACAACCTCAAGCTTGATCTAGCGAAGTGTGCATTTGGTGTCCCGTCTGGGAAACTGCTGGGGTTCGTGGTATGTCGACGCGGTATTGAGTTAGACCCGTCAAAGATCAAAGCCATTCAAGAGCTACAGCTGCCAAAGAACAAAATAGAGGTGATGAGTTTGCTTGGAAGGATAAATTATATCAGCAGGTTCATTGCTCAGCTCACGATGACTTGTGAGCCTATCTTTAAGCTGCTAAAGAAGGATGTTGCGGTCAGATGGACTGATGAATGTCAGGCTGCATTTGACAAGATTAAGGAGTATCTTGCCAATCCACCTGTGTTGGTCCCGCCTGAGCCGGGAAGACCCTTGATTCTTTATCTGACAGTTTTGGATAACTCTTTTGGCTGTGTATTGGGGCAACATGACATCACGGGAAAGAAAGAGCAGGCAATTTATTACCTCAGCAAGAAGTTCACATCTTATGAGGTGAAGTACACTCAACTTGAGAAGACGTGTTGTGCCTTAACTTGGGTAGCGCAGAAATTGAAACATTACTTGTCATCCTATACCACCTATCTCATCTCTCGGTTGGACCCGTTAAAGTATATTTTTCAGAAGCCCATGCCCACAGGGAGGCTCGCAAAGTGGTAGATCTTGCTCACGGAATTTGACATTGTATATGTGACACGGACTGCAATGAAAGCACAAGCGTTGGCTGACCATTTGGCCGAGAATCCAGTAGTTGAAGAATATGAACCTTTGAAGACATACTTCCCTGATGAAGAAGTAATGCATGTTGATGAGTTGGAACAAGTCGAGAAGCCAGGATGGAAACTGTTCTTTGATGGGGCTGCCAACACAAAAGGCGTCAGGATAGGAGCAGTACATATTTCTGAGACAGGGCAACACTACCCTGTTACAGCTCAACTTCGTTTCTATTGCACCAATAACATGGCTGAATACGTGGCGTGTATCTTGGGTTTGAGGTTGGCTATAGACATGGGTGTCCAGGAAATCTTGGTCATGGGTGACTCGGATCTTCTGGTGCACCAAATTCAGGGGGAATGGAAGACACGAGATTTGAAGCTCATACCGTACCGGCAATGTTTGCATGATCTTTGTCAACGGTTTCAATCAATAAATTTCAGGCATATTCCAAGGATTCATAATGAAGTTGCCGACGCTTTGGCTACTTTGGCGTCAATGTTGCATCATCCAGATAAGGCTTATGTGGACCCTTTGCAGATTCAGGTCTGAGATCAGCATGCCTATTGTAACGTGGTGGAAGAAGAACTTGATGGTGAGCCGTGGTTCCATGATATCAAAGAATACCTCAGGATGGGAGTATATCCAGTACAGGCCACAGGGGATCAAAAGAGAGCGATTCGACGCTTGGCAAGCGGATTTTTCCTCAGTGGAGGAGTGTTGTACAAAAGAACTCCAGATCTTGGTTTATTAAGATGCATAGATGTTAAACATGCTACAGTTATCATGACCGAGGTACATGCGGGAGTTTGTGGACCGCATATGAGTTGATATGTATTGGCAAAGAAGATTCTCCGAGCAGGTTATTATTGGCTTACAATGGAACGGGATTGCATCAGTTTCGTGCGCAACTGTCATCAATGTCAGGTACATGGAAATTTGATTCATTCTCCACCATCCGAATTGCATACAATGTCGGCACCATGGCCCTTCGTTGCTTGGGGAATGGATGTCATTGGGCCAATCGAGCCAGCGGCGGCAAATGGGCACAGATTTATTTTGGTAGCCATTGATTATTTCACTAAGTGGGTTGAGGCAAAAACTTTCAAATCTGTGACCAAGAAGGCAGTGGTCGATTTTGTGCATTCGAATATCATTTGTCGGTTCGGAATCCCGAAGGTAATCATCACGGACAATGGTGCCAACCTCAACAGCCATCTGATGACGGAGACATGTCAGCAGTTTAAGATTACGCACCGCAATTCCACCCTATATCTCCCTAAGGTGAATGGATCAGTCGAAGCAGCTAACAAGAACATCAAGAAAATACTTCGGAAAATGGTGGAAGGGTCCAGGCAATGGCACGGGAAGTTACCTTTTGCATTATTGGGCTACCGCACTACTGTCCGCACGTTAGTAGGGGCGACTCCTTATTCACTGGTGTACGGTACTGAGGCAGTAATACCCGTAGAAATTGAAATCCCATCCCTTCGGATTATCGCCAAGGCGGAAATTGATGATGTTGAATAGGTCAAAGCCCGCTTGGAGCAGCTAAGTTTGATTGATGAAAAGAGATTGGCAGCAGTATGTCATGGACAGTTGTACCAACAGAGAATGGCGAGGGCATACAACAAGAAGGTACGTCCGCGGAAGTTTGAAGTAGGGCAGTTGGTGTTGAGACGTATCTTACCTCATCAGGCCGAAGCAAAAGGAAAGTTCGCCCTAAGCTGGTAGGGGCCATTTGTTGTAACCCGAGTGTTGTCCAATGGTGCATTATATTTGACAGATGTGGAAGGGAAATGTGTATAAATGGCTATCAATTCTGATGCAGTTAAAAGATACTATGTATGATTCCTTTGTCTGGTTGCACTTGATTGTATTTGGCATATTTTGGAGACTGGAATGATGAAGGCATTTTATTGTGCTATCCAAACACTATCCTTTGCTACCCCTTTGAGCTTCAGTTGTTTTCTTTCATACCCCTCTTTCGGAATTAGTGACAAAACACGTAAGCACGAACGTGGAAAGTAAGTAATGAAACGGAGAAGGGAAACAGTGAAATAAAGAGGGGAGAAAAAAAAGAGAGAAAAAGACAAAAAAAAAGAGAGAAAAGAAAAGAAGAGAAAAGAAAAGGAAAAGAAAAGAAAAAGAAAAGGAAAAGGAAAAGAGAATGAAATGAAAAGAAAGAAAAGGAAAAGTAGAAGAGAGGACAGATCGCAACAACAAAGTAATTTTTATGACCTGAACTACGTTTGACTTGATCCCGAAAGGGTACATAGGCAGCTCTCTCTGAGGTTCGTCACACCGAAATAAAAGTCCAAAAGTCCCCAAGGAAGAAACTGGGGCAGAAGTTGTGGTTGTGCAAGAGGTTTGATTCCGAAAGTTGTAGTTTTTAAACCCACGTCGCATTGTTTTTGAGCCTTTGATACCTTTTCTTTCTAACCCCGTCCAAAATCCTGCATTACGGTCCAAAGAAATACCTTCTGATCAGTCTTCAGGGAATGCCAAGTCGAGCAAGAAGAGGTGATTTATGCTAGGGACAACACTCCGGTCCAAGCAGAAAATGATGAAAATGAGAGTCTTATTGGTGAAAACCCTCACGGGCACCGTAAGGCGAAGTGAGTTGAGAGAAATAAAAAATGAGAGAGTCTTATTGGTGAAAACCCTCACGGGCACCGTAAGGCGAAGTGAGTTGAGAGAAATAAAAAATGAGAGAGTTTTATTGGTGAAAACCCTCGCGGGCGCCATAAGGCGAAAGTGAGTCTTCATATGGACAAATGAGATAGGTCTGTGGGTGAAAGCCGTTCAGGACACTTCAGGATGAACAAGGTTAGGGCCTGTGTGAGGGAAATCAGGTTATGGAATTCTGTTGCAACGAAGCGTGGCAATTGAAGGTTGATTGGTTGGATAGATTAGGCCGATTAGTCCAAAAATGCATGGCATGATCAATGGTACCAACTGTTCCACTCAGATAAGTCTCTTTTCTTTTCCTTCCTTTTTATAAATCGTCCGGTTTTGGATTCTCTCTATCCTTAACTCTCAAGGTCATTGCATTTCTTTCTTTTTGAGGTCTGCTCTTTAAGATGTTTCAATGTCGGTCTTGTTCGAAACAAACAAGAAAGGATGTCAAGGCTTACTACCAGTTTCCCAATTGCAAAGCATAGTAGGGCCAGAACGTACCAAAGATGGCATGATGCAAAGTAAGATACAAAGAGTCACCGGAAATTTCATCGGTGGTTTGATTGGGTAGTTTTATAGGGGAGGCAAAGTTTCAGGTAAAAGGGGTCACAGAGGTAGAAGCAACAGTCTGGGTATGAAACACTCAGGTCATCGAAGGTCGTGGGGGTCGAAAGTGAGTCAGAAAGGCAAACGGTTCAGGGCCAGTTCAAGAAGCAAGGCAAGGCAAAACACAGCAGCGGAGACGTCTTCAGCAAGAATGCCATCAACTAACCACCGTTCTTAAACTAACAAGATTTTTCTTTGATTGAAACTGGGGCAGAAAATTTTCTTTGTTTTGTTGAAGTCAGGCGCCCACCTAGAAAACAAGGGAATATATTTCAAGTTCAGCAATCAGGCGTCCACCTGGAGAACAAGGGAATACATTTCAAGATTCGGCAATCAGGCACCCACCTGGAGAACAAGGGAATACATTTCAAGTTCAGCAATCAGGCGCCCACCTGGAAAACAAGGGAATACATTTCAAGTTCAGCAATCAGGCGCCCACCTGGAGAACAAAGGAATACATTTCAAGATTCAACAATCAGGCGCCCACCTGGAGAACAAGGGAATACATTTCAAATTTCAGCAATCAGGCGCCCACCTGGAGAACAAGGGAATACATTTCAAGATTCAGCAATCAGGCGCCCACCTGGAGAACAAGGGAATACATTTCAAGATTCAGCAATCAGGCGCCCACCAGGAGAACAAGGGAATACATGTTCAAGTTCAGCAATCAGGCGTCCACCTGGAGAACAAGGGAATACATTTCAAGATTCGGCAATCAGGCACCCACTTGGAGAACAAGGGAATACATTTCAAGATTCAGCAATCAGGTGCCCACCTGGAGAACAAGGGAATACATTTCAAGATTCAGCAATCAGGTGCCCACCTGGAGAACAAGGGAATACATTTCAAATTTCAGCAATCAGGCACCCACCTGGAGAACAAGGGAATACATGTTAAGTTCAGCAGTCAGGCACCCACCTGGAGAACAAGGGAAGTACAATTCAAATTTTAGCTTTCAAATTTTTAGTAATATTTGGTAACATGATGCGCCCAGCCACCAAATTGGGCAGAAAATTTTCTTTGTTTTGTTGAAGTCAGGCGTTCAAATTTGAGCAATCAGGCGCTCACCTGGAGAACAAGGGAATACATTTCAAGATTCAGCAATCAGGCGCCCACCTGGAGAACAAGGGAATACATTTCAAATTTCAGCAATCAGGCGCCCACCTGGAGAACAAGGGAATACATTTCAAATTTCAGCAATCAGGCACCTAGAGAACAAGGGAATACATTTCAAGTTCAGCAATCTGGCGCCCACCTGGAGAACAAGGGAATACATTTCAAATTTTTGCAATCAGGCGGCCACCTGGAGAACAAGGGAAGTACAATTCAGGATTTTAGCTTTCAATTTCTAGTAATATTCGGTAACACGATGCGCCCAGTCACCAAACTGGGACAGAAAATTCTTCTTTGTTTGTCTATTTTTGTTGAAATCAGGAGCCCGCCTGGAGAACAGAGGCATTTATTTCAAGTTTTAGCAATCAGGAGCCCACCTGGAGAACAAGGGAATACATTTCAAGTTCAGCAATCAGGCGCCCACCTGGAGAACAAGGGAATACATTTCAAATTTCAGCAATCAGGCGCCCACCTGGAGAACAAGGGAATACATTTTAAGTTCAGCAGTCAGGCTCCCACCTGGAGAACAAGGGAAGTACAATTCAGGATTTTAGCTTTCAATTTCTAGTAATATTCGGTAACACGATGCGCCCAGTCACCAAACTGGGACAGAAAATTCTTCTTTGTTTGTCTATTTTTGTTGAAATCAGGAGCCCGCCTGGAGAACAGAGGCATTTATTTCAAGTTTTAGCAATCAGGAGCCCGCCTGGAGAATAGAGGCATATATTTCAAGTCTTAGCAGTCAGGAGCCCTCTTGGAGAACAGAGGCATTTATTTCAAGTTTTAGCAGTCAGGAGCCCGCCTGGAGAACAGAGGCATTTATTTCAAGTTTTAGCAGTTAGGAGCCCGCCTGGAGAACAGAGGCATATATTTCAAGTTTTAGCAATCAGGAGCCCGCCTGGAGAACAGAGGCATTTATTTCAAGTTTTAGCAGTCAGGAGCCCGCCTGGAGAACAGAGGCATATGTTTCAAGTCTTAGCAGTCAAGCATCATTCGGAGAAATGGCAAACATCTCAGATCATAATTGAAGACAACAACAAAAGAATGCCACTGGGAAGAATGCAAGTTAACAAGGCAACAAGAACTACAAGAGCAAGTTTGAAGACATAGATAGAACTTTTGCAATTCATAGATCATAGCTTAGTCTAGCTTCTTTCTATTTTGACACGGTGTAATAAGGGGGTTCGGTAAGCAGTAACAGCAGCAGCAGCAGCAACAGTGAAACCACACCTTCATGGTAGTCCCAGCTACCAGACCTTCCCAAACTACACTGACCTGATTCCTTTTTAGCCAAGGATATGTAGGCAGCCTCAGAAGCAGGGTGCGGTCAAATCTTTCAAAAATGCTTCACACGGAGTATTCAAACGGGCAAAACTCGCTCGTATTTTGCTCACTTATCTTTGCACGAAATATCTTCGTGTTTCCGAGCAAAGAGGGGCAGCTGTGAGCACGTGATTTTTGCCCTATACGAATTACTCCCATAGTTTCAAAACAAAACAATTTCGTCCAGTATTTGCAATTTTGTGGACTTTGTTGCATTTTATGTTAATTGTTTGTATTTTGTCCGTGCATTTTAATTCATAAAAAATACAAAAATATCTTGCACTTTTGCATTGAGGATTTAACTTTTCATTTTAGGATTAATTAACAAATTGGTTGTTTTATAAAAAATGGAAAATCACAAAAAATAACTCATATTTGCATTTTGAGTTCCGAATTTTGGTAGTTTTTCTTTTAATTTGGTATTTAATTATTTGTAGTAATTGTCATTTAGAAGTAATTTAATTTGGTAGGATAATTTTATTAGGAATTAATTTAGATTTCTAGTTTTGATTTGAAAAGAAAAAGAAAAAAAGAGAGAGAAAAGGGAATTAAAAGAATTTAGAGAAAAAAGAATTAAAAAATAATAATATAGGAAAAGAATCAGCTTGGGCCAATTCCCCTTAATTCGTTCGAGCCCAGTACCCCAAAATACCCGCCCCAATTGGCCCAAACCCGTTCATGCAAAGACATCTCTCAAGGTCTTTTCAGCGTTTAGAGTCCGTTTGATCTTGAAATAATGTCATTTGTTGGTTCTTAGCCAAGAACAAGCGTATGGCATTGTTTGAGCATTAAATCAAAGATCAGTCATGAGTTCGAGCCGAGCCGGTGAGCCTCCTACTTTCTTTTGTTTATTTTTCCGTCTTCATAGTGGTTTTTCGTTTTCTCTTCTTTTTTTTTCTCTCTAGTTACCTAAGCTAATTTGGATAGGTTTTTTTAGTCAGGATCGATTGGCCTGTTTGATTCGCTTGTTAATAGCTTAATCAATTGCTGAGTTCACCATTGTTTCCTTCACAAATCGAGTCCAATAGGTTTCAGTTCGATAATTTGTTCTAAGATCATCTTTGTTTCGTTTAGTTCTTACTTGCTTTCAGATCTGATTCAGATCTATGTTTGCTTTGAACTTCTAAGCATTTTTCTCGAAGTTTCTTTTAAAACTCTGCTTCCAAAACTCTTTATCTTTTCTGATTAGGGTTTTCTTGTTAACTTATTTCAAGACTTTCTCTGATTTTTGACATGTTTTGCTATGTTTGCTCGTATTGTTCTCCTCTCTGAGTTTACATGATAAAAACCCTAATTTCTTCTGAGGTTTCTGAGTCCATTTGTTAGTATTTGTTTGATTTACTTGCTTATCATCTCTAGACTCGATTGGTGTTGAAAAATCCTAATTTCTTTTGGGTTCAGTCAAGCCTCTAAGTATTTGTGTAATCTGTTTGATCATCATCTTTAAACTCGATTGGTTTCAAAACCCTAATTTCTTTGGGGTCTATTCGAGTTTCTGAAACTGCTTGTGCAATTCATCTGTTTGAAGTTGCTCGACTTAATTTGAAATTCCTTTGTTTCAGCATCTCTTTTCTTTATGTGATTCTGGGTTCTTACTATCTTTGAAACTGGACTATGTCTTCAAAAGGGTTTTCACTTGACCATTTACATGCTTCTGATACTCCATCTTTTTCTCTACTACTAAGTCACTGAAGCTTGACCTACTGTGAGCACGTGATTTTTGCCCTATATGAATTTCCAAAATAAAACAATTTCGTCCAGTATTTGCAATTTTGTGGACTTTGCTGCATTTTATGTTAATTGTTTGCATTTTGTCCGTGCATTTAAATTCATAAAAAATACAAAAATACCTTGTACTTTTGCATTGAGGATTTAACTTTGCATTTTAGGATTAATTAACAAATTGGTTGTTTAATAAAAAATGGAAAATCACAAAAAATAACTCATTTTTGCATTTTGAGTTCCGAATTTCGGTAGTTTTTCTTTTAATTTGGTATTTAATTACTTTTGGTAATTGTCATTTAGAAGTAATTTAATTTGGTAGGATAATTTTATTAGGAATTAATTTAGATTTCTAGTTTTGATTTGAAGAGAAAAAGAAAAAAAAAGAGAGAGAGAAAAGGGAATTTAATGAATTTAGAGAAAAAAGAATTAAAAAATAATAATAGAGGAAAAGAATCATCTTGGGCCAATTCCCCTTAATTCGTTCGAGCCCAATACCCCCAAAATACCCGCCCTAATTGGCCCAAACCCGTTCCCCAACCTGGTCCAGTCCCCCCAGTACCCTAAACAACGTCGTTTTGGCTAGGATTAGTCCCAGCCGTCGAGGTTTGATGATCGGACGGCTGGGAAGCCTAGGTCACTTAGTATTTAAATGTCCAAATGAACCCCGCCCCCTCAGAACCCCCTACCCCCACCTCCGTCTCTCACCTGTTATCAGAGACCTGTAACGCCACCGCCTCCCACCGTGCACCGCCGGCCGGAAATCGACTCCACCGGCGGCGATCACCCAAAGGCCACCAAATTAACACCACTTGACCGCCTTCCCCTCCTCGTTCCAAATCCATGCCCCGTCTCTCTGAAATCTCACCCACACTGTTCGAATAATCGAAACCCTAGCGCCGCCTCCACCGTGTCCGGCGGTGCTGACCCCAGTTAACCCCAAAATCAACACCAAGTAATCCCTTTCATATCCACATTCCAAATCTCAACACCGTTTGCCTCGAACCACAGCCACACTCGTCGAATCTTGGATCTGGTTTGAACCCTAAAAGCCATAGCCTAGTCCGTTCATGCAAAGACATCTCTCAAAGTCTTTTTAGCGTTCAGAGTCCGTTTGATTTTGAAATAATGTCATTTGTTGGTTCTTGGCCAAGAACAAGCTAAGATCATCTTTGTTTCGTTTAGTTCTTACTTGCTTTTCTGAATAATTCCGCTTAATTTCTTGTTCTTGTTAGTATTTCAAGCAGACTCAAAGTCAATTCTCCTTTGTTTAATTTTATCTTCTGTGTTTTTATCTTTATCAAAATCGATTTAATAATCAGCAAGGGTCAAATTGGTTGTGGTAGGGCCTGGGTCAGAATTTGGGTTTTTGGATATTCATGTTGGTTTATTTGGGAATCAGTTTGGGCTCTTGGAGTCATTTATGACCCAATTCAAAAAGGCCTAGCCGTTTGAGCCCAGGTCTCTTTGGTAGCTTAGGTAATTTGCAAGGTCATTAGGGGTAGTTTAGGGAGTTCAACTTAGGGAATCTTAGTGTAACTGAAATAGGAAGGTTCAAGTAGGGGTTTTAGGTGAATTTCAGACTTTTAGGTAGTTAACTTGGAAATCAAGTCAATAAATGGAGGGTATCTGAGCTAAAAACAGAATTTTAAAAGGGACCTAAGGGGTGAAATAATTTCTGAAGTTTGCCCTACCCAATTGCCTATAAAGGCATTAGGTACTTGCCTTGCAAGTGGGACCTGAAGAGATTTTAGCGCATTGAACATTCTGAAAAATCTGAGAGGGAAAAAGAGCTGTAAATCCAGAAAACAGAGAAAGCTGCATAAATTACTGTTTCATCGAAGATTGAATAGAAAAATACAAAAAATGACTGAAAACTTCAGTGAAATACTGTTCCATTGGTCTTTGATCTGAAGTTTCTCATTTCTGAAGTCGTCCATGATTTATCCGGGGTAAAAAATGGCTTAGTTTGGTGTTTTAAATACTGATTTTGATTTGAACTTGGTGTTTGGAGTCTTGTTTCAATTCGAGTTTGGGATTTATAAATTGAATTCAAGTCTGTTTAAGCTTGGGTTAGAAGCTGTTTGGTTTTGGTTACTGTTGTATTGGATCTGAGGCTAATTTCTACTTCATTTCTACTGCTGCTCGAACTCTGATCACCTCGCTTTGTTTCTTCTCATTTTCCAGGTACATACTTCCACATATCACCTTATGTAAGGCCTGATTTGAAGTTAAAATAAGAATCTGAAGCTTTGAGCATAGTCACAACTTATTTTGATATGTAGTTTAGTTATACATTGTTTTGCTTGTTTGTTGTGAGTTCTATGGCACACTGTATTTTGTTGTTGGCTGATAAATACTCTGCTGAGAATTTGAACTTTTTTAATTAAGGGGGACTCAACTTCCGACTAGATATCTCATAGCTGATTTGAAGTTGAAATGGCATGTTAGTCGAATTAGTAGCTAGCTTTGTACATTCAGCCCTGCTAAATGGTTTCATATGGACTGATTGTGAATTCTTCTCACCTTGTATTTCAGTTAAAATTACAGTTAGTTAAAATTAGGTGCTTAAAATTATGGTTGCATAATGTTAACTTCTCTACAGGATTCATGAGTTTGGATTGAGGTTCAAGCTCTCATGTTTTAGAAGTAGATTAGTGTGAGTTTTTTAAATGAGGTGTCCTACTGTGTAATTGGTGTCACTAGAATAATTGAATTTGGGGAAATGTTTCTGTTAAAAAGGCGTTAGTGATTTTTCATCTTCTATCTTATTGCTTAAATGGTTGAAATCTGATACGGATCAGTTTGTATTCTTGAATCCCGACGTGGGTTTTGTGTTATCAAAGGGACTCGACCTTGAGTCCTAGTTATACAACATTGGACCATTTTTAGAATTAGGCTTCACTTTGGGGCCTAGTTTAAGCTGTTTTAAAATCAGCAACTTTGAAATCTTGCAATCTCGTTCAGGTTATGCGGGCCTCACGTCAGGCCAGGTTTCGCAATAATGCAAACTGAGCCTCATTGTTGTTGGCCCTTTCCATTGAACAAATTAGGTTTGGACTTTGGTTTAGAGTAATTACTACTTCTTTAAAACCGTCTTTAATCAATCTACTGGGCTTTTAGAAGTAAATTGGAGGCGAACCATAATTAGATAACTCATAGTGTATGGCCCTCATGAATTAGTTTAGAGACCTTCAAGTTAAAATAATTTGAGGTGCGCCGTGCCAAATAAAATCACAAATGCGTGGCCCTCTTTAAATTATTTTCTTTAAAATATTTAGAACTTGGGACATGCCATTTAGCAAATTTCCATGGCCTCCCGCAAAGTTAACAACGCGTTAGTTGCTTTAGGCGCGTTCTTTAATAATTTTACCTTCCTAAACTCGGGTGTACATTTCATGTGACCCAAATCCAAATCCTAAAATATTGAATAAGATGTGTTCCGGATTGCGGGTGCATTTCATGTGACGCGATCCAAAGACATGTTTTAAGCGACGTTCAACATTCTTTAAAAATTAATTAAAAGCGGTAAATAATTTAAAATTGCACATAGGTACAAACTCTATTAAAATTAGATAATTAAGCCGAATATAGCAGTTGAGCGACCGTGCTAGAACCACGGAACTCGGGAGTGCCTAACACCTTCTCCCGGGTTAACAGAATTCCTTACTCGGATTTCTGGTTCGCGACTGTTAAACAGAGTCAAACCTTTTCCTCGATTCGGGATTCAAACCGGTGACTTGGGACACCATAAATCTCCCAAGCGGCGACTCTGATTTTTAACAAAACGAATCCCGTTTCGATTGTCCTTTAATTGGAAAAACTCCCTTTATTATATCCCTTCCGGGGGTGTAGTAGAAAAAGGAGGTGTGACACCTACGTGACTATCATGCTTCGAATGTTTGGTGTCTACTAACTTTGTGCTATTATCGCATATTGTTTCATTTTGCCAATAGTTTGGCCTCGCATGTCTAGTGTTTGTGCACTCTATTTATATGCTAAGTTTCCCTGTTTTATTGATCTTCAATTTTGTGACTGATTTCAAACTTTTCCTATGTGAAAATATGATTTCACTCGCCCGTTAAGGTCAATTGATTTCTTTTGTCGTTTGCCTTACTGAATTCTTTTCAAAAAAAAGAATATTCTTGTACTTAGACTTAATCACTTACTCGATGGTTTTACTACTTCTTTTATGGCAATAATCAGTCTGCCTATAAATTGATTTCTTTCCTTAATTTGAATATGTTACTGCCCGTTAAGAAAGTGATCCCTTAATTAAAGGCAATCATGTGTGTAATTGATTCTGAATAGTGATCGTTTCCATGCTTATGTTAAGTCTTTGCTTATTACCTTAATTTCTACTCGTTTTCAAAACTATAAATACCCACCTTCTCTTCTTTCAAAGACACGAACAATTTTAAGTTCAGAACACACACTTACACTCAAAAATTCTCTCTTGCTTTACTGCTACTTGTGCTACTGTCTGTTTAGCCGGCTAAAAGCCAAGGCTAGACTTTGGAGTCCTGCTTACTTTTCTTTACTGCACTTTGCTTCTCTGACTGGTATGTTCTAACTAATTTTTTTAGCATCAACAACAACATGTTTCTTTATTGTTTCTTTCATTCTTGTTTGTCTCTTGTTTGTCTTTAACTAAGTTCCACTATTAAGCATGATGTATTCTGCCTTTTCTGTTCTGAATTAATGTTTCTGTTACATACTTATCATGGTTTGTGAACCTTAAATCCCCATCCCCAATGTGTTTGGTATCTGCGGTTGGTTTGGGGCATGGCAGCATTGAATATTACTGTCCATGACCCAAACATGATCCCCCGGGATCATAACCTCCATGTTTTCTCTAGTTGTTGTGTGTTCTGATTGGCTTATAGGCATGCTAGCATCTTCTATTGTTGTGCATGTCCAAAGTTGACCCCTGCCTAAGTACATAGGCTCCTTGCAATGAATTCCCAATCCCTGGCCCCCTTTTGTATGAAGTTATCAACTCTGTATTTTACTAATTACTGTTTCCCTAATCACCTTTTACCCCTCTCCTTATCCCCTCAGTTTAAAACTCCATTCCTGCACATCCACTATTTTCTTAGACATAAGTTTTGCCCCCCTTGTGTGAGCCTTGCCTTGGGACCCATGAGCTCCCTCTGAACTTGACACATAAGGGCTGGCCCTTCCACACTGCACTCATCTCTATCTGGTTCTATAAACCTGGGTGTAAGCACTGCCCGGGGTCCCTTGAGACCCTTAGGGAACTCTAACACACCCAGGTCCGAGAAAGGCTTTGAAATAAGTGGTACTTGAGGCATTTTGTTCCATAACTCAGTGAGGAAGTCAGAATCAGGCTTCCTATGGTTGAAATTTCCCTTTTTATGTATCTTCTTGATGTAATTCAGCAACTGGTCGGTAATAATTTGTAATGAACATTTGGGGGTTGGCTAGTGAAAAAGGGATGGATAATTATGCATGCTCAAGGGTAGAAAACATGCCTATAGGATTTGTATTTTGAATGATTTAATTCTGCATTTAGAAAGCATGCCTATAGGACTGTTTTACATCCTACGTGTTCAATTCTGCATTTTAGATACCATGCCTATAGGGGTTCATTTAAAATTCTGCATGTTCAACTTCACACCTAGATAACCTGCCTATAGGACTTTATTCTACACGCTTTTTTTACCACATAGACATTTGCTCTAGGATCTAAACAGCTATAAATGAGTATCATGTTTATAAGGTTAAAATCAGTATAACGTATAGAGATCATGCTTATAGGAATTCCCAAGTAAAAACCTGCCTGTTTCCTCAACTAGATATCATGTCCATAGGAATTAAAATCAGCCACGCTAGATATCATGTCTATAGGAGTTAAAACCAGCAATAATGGATGCCATCATCTGCAGGATCTGAGACTAGTCTAACTTAAAATCAGTCTATCCCGAACCAATTTTATAATTTAATCCCCTATTTAACACGGTTTAGCAAGCATTCCTATAGGATTTCAAACCGCTCATTTTTAAGTTTGTCACTGCTTCGCCGCATTCTGAATCAGTAATAGGTACCATGTTCATAGGATTCTGTCCTAAACACTTAGGCAAACCTTAGGTAATAACAGTAAATAAAACTGAGCCCGTTTCTGATAATTAATAATTGCTACAACCAGCAGGCAGGCCTGATTCGGACTTCTTATCTGAGTTATGTAATAAATTGGTCTGCTTTAACAACTAAAGTTCCTTTTTTCCTTAAGTATTTCCAGACCCTGCTTGTTGTTTGAGTCATGCTATTTGATTGCCTTGTTTGAGGAGGTATATGTGAGCATTCATTGTTTATATGCTTCCCCTATTATTGTGTTACATGTTTTGTATGTCGCCTTAGATTTTTCACCTTTGAAACTCCAAGTCAGCCTAATACCCCTCCTTTTTAGGAATAATAGTCCTAAATGCCTCCAGGACTGATAGGAAGGGGCGGGTAATAGCATGAAATAGCGGTCGAGACCAATCCGCGCTTTAGTACCTTAACGGGGTAGGAAGGGTAGATATGGTTATGATGACCGGTGCGCTAATACCACGTGTATCCCCTCTTTGAGGAGTGATTACCGGGTATTGCATTGATGTGATCCATATTATAAATAAACCTAGGACTACCCCTTCCCCTCTCTTTCTTTGCTTTCAAAGTATTATGAATTCTTTTCAAAAATCAACCTTTTAATAATTGCTCTTTCATGCCTTGTTTACTTTCAAGCATTTGTGTATTAAAATCCCCTCTTATTTGAGCCTTATCTGCTTACATGGTAACTGCACCAAATTCACAAAGAATTGTCTGGCCCGGAACCACACTAGTGGATCCTGAGGGGTGCCTAACACCTTCCCCTTGGGATAATTTCAAGCCCTTACCCTATCTCTGGTTATCAAAAAATTTAGTTGTAGTTGAACCTTATAAGTGTCCTAATGCACCCTAAATCATTAAGTGGCGACTCTTCAAATGCAAAACCCAGTTCCCAAAAGGAATGAGTTGTCCTATGCCCAAAATGTCATAAACCCGATTCTCCCGACGCGAGGAGGGAAAAAAGGGGGCGCGACAACACACTGGGGCTAGCCTTTCCAAACTTGTTTACAAAAATTACTTCTTTGAAAAGGTTCTGGTGTGAGCATTGTCCTGGGTCCCTGAGGCCCTTGGGAACTTTGACACACCAGAAGCCCATTTGTTGTATTATGGACTGCCTACTGGTATACTCCAGATTTGATTGAAGGCCTGGCTTCCAAGTTTACCTTTAGGCCTACCAAGGCTCCCTATAGTATGGTGATTTTCATTATGTAATTCATTTATATTGGTGTGTAATAATAATTCTTGTAAAAACATATATGGGGTATTAGTAAAAGCTAGGGAGGAATTTTATATATTTTGTTGGGTTCGGGTAGAAATCATGCCTATAGGTTGCTGTGATGATTGATTACTTATATGCATTAGAAACCATGCCTATAGGACTTATCTCATTCTTTAAAATCTTGAATTCTCATACTTTGCATCACTAGAAATCCTGCTTCTAAGTTGTTTCTCAATTCCGCATCAATAATCATGTTTTCAAAACCTTCATGTGTGCATCAGAAATCATGTTTCTAGGAATTTCCTTGTTGAACTCGTTTGGCAACTGATTAACGTTTTTACTCGCCTAGAAATAATGCCTATAGGAAACACATATAAGAATCAGTCTTGACACTTAGACATCATGCATATAGGAAATAAGTGTAAAAACAGCTTCCACATTTAGATATCATGTCTATAGAGAAAAATGTATAAAATCACTTTTCTGTGTCATGAAATAACGCTTGTGATCAGTTCCAGCACTTAGAAAGCATGCTTGTAGGGTCCAAAAGATAAAATCTACCTATTAAGAATCAATCACTAGTTTATAAAATTATGGTCTGATTAACGTTTAGATACCATGTCCATAGGATTCTGCTGGTTATCATTTAGGCAAGCCTGTAGGACAATTAAATCATGGGTTTAAAATTGTGATTTTCTTACTGCTTGAAACATGCTCAGATTCAGTAAGTGATAAAAATCAGTAGGCAAACTGATAGGTACTCACCGCCTCACCTAAACAAAAATGTTGTATATTCTGTTTGTACTCATTTAGATATCGTGCCTATAGGACTCCTAAAATTATAAAAATTGCTTGTTTGAATGGCGTGCACTTGTTTTGTCTATTTGTGGAGGTAAATATGAGCCCCTTAATTACTCTTTATGTGACAGTCCTACCTGTTTTTGTTTGTCGCTTAGATTTTCTCCTTTTAATTAACATAGGTGAGTCTAGAACCACCTTAAATAGAGGTCCTAAACTCCTCCGGGGCCACAGGTAAGGGACGGGTAGTGCACGCATGGGATACGTATTCGATGTTGTTAGTACGCTTAGGTAATAATTAAGGGGAGGGTAATCGAGTAGTAAAGAAAATGATGACCTGTGCGCTAATGCTATGTGTAGCACCCCAGTTTGGGGACAATTACCAAGTATTGCACAGAAGTGATCCTATAGGCTAAAAAACCTAGGACCCCCTTTATTCCCGTTTTAAAATAATCTCTATTTGTTTAAATTGCTTTACGACTAATTTGCTTAAATCGAGTTTGACTGGGACCCACCATTGTGGATCTCGAGGGGTGCCTAACACCTTCCCCTCAAGGTAATTTTGAGCCCTTACCCAATCTCTAGTAATGTAAATCGGTTTCATGAGTTATTTGCTCTAGGTGCCCTAACGTACCTTAATCCGTTAGGTGGCGACTCTTTAAATCTCATACCTAATTCCGAAAGGAAAGGAGTTGTCCCAAAATGTCAAAACCCGAACTCCACGAGGAAAAAGGGGGCGCGACATCCGGCATGGGGAGGGGATGACCGAGGAGAAATTCTACTATGATGAAGGAGATTGAAGTCATACTGGGGCAATCTAACACCCAAATTCGGAGGGAAAACTCAGGGAAGGCAAAGGAGATGTATGAAATCCACCAGGATACATATGGTGATGATCAAAATGATGGATACTACAGACTGCTAGAAGGACTCGATAGCACCTCGAGTCTCAGGTGCGGAAGCTGATGCAGGAGTAAAAGGGTGGAGGTCCCGCTAGTTAAGGAAGGGGCTAGGGTGTGGGCTGGGTTGTTTAATGGAAACAAACTTGCCTCAAAAGTGATGAACCTCACCTATGTACCTCCAATAATCTAGGATGGATAAATTGTAGTGCAGTTGGTAGAGGACGACATCACAGCTGAGAATGAAAACTGGAAATTAACCCTTATTGCTTATGTGGTTGGAAATAATCCATCAATTGGGGATATGGAATGTTTTATTGCAAGCCAATGGAATTTTGTGTAGAAACCAAATGTACTCTTATCATGACCCAAATCCTACATTAAGGGTCGTGATGGCACCTAGTCTCTAAAACTAGGTAAGCAGATCACTTAACAACATTTAAATCAGTAAACATGATATAATATAATAGTATTTAATATGAAAGCAGAAATAGAGTTAACATCAGCCCAAATGGCAATATTCAAACATCTCCCCGAATTAGGTAGTACAAAGTCACGAGCTCTGACTTAGTACATAAGAATATCTCAAATACAATACGGTTCAGATATAAAAATGACCGTATTAATGTAAGGATGTGACTCCAAGGGACTACGACGGTCGATGCAGCTTTATCTTGAATCCTCGAGGTCAATGTAAGCTCTCACTGCCTAGTCCGCAGTCTTTAACACCTGGACCTATACAAAAATATGCTGAAGTATAGTATGAGTACCCCTCATTCGGTACCTAGTAAGTATCAAGAGTAACCTCGATGAAATAGTGACGATGTTTAAGTCATGTGATACTTCCTAGTCAAATAACCTTGAAGTATATCAAAAACCTGCAACAAAATGTATAATAGAGAATAATAACAACAAATTTCTTGAGAACGAGTGATGAAAATCCAATGCAAGTAAAGGCTCAGCATCAATAAGAATTCATCAAATAGAGACACACATATATGGCACCTCCTGCCCACATTTCTATTACAATAACAATATCCATCTTTATCACTCCGTCCTGACACAATCACAACATCCAACTGCATCGCTCCGCATAGACAAAATTTCAATATCCAATCATATTTCTCCGTCCTGACACAATCACTATATCCAACCATATCGCTTCGCCCTGACAAAATTACAATATCCAACCGTATTGCTCCGCTGACAAAATCACAATCACAATCACACAGCAAAAACCTCGTGTCAACACCAGACAATCCGCTCAACATGTCCACATGTGCCACAATAATTACATAATAATAATGCCAAAATTTAATCGAAGATATGAACTCATAATTTATCAACAAGGTGCACAAGGACAAAAAAATTAGTAAAAATAAGGATGGTGTGGAACATATAAAGCATTACTACAGCTAAAGCAGTTGCAGTGATCATGTTCACGTTTCCCCAAAGTGATTAAACATGTTTTATATAAAATACGTCCCCTAAATTAAGGCATAGTAATAGCCTAATGTTTAATCCGGTCACAAGACACACATAGCATTCGTGTACACGCACGTCACCTTGTGTACATGTCACTTTTTCACATGACACAAATAGGCAATTAAGGCCAAATCCTAATGGGTATTCCCTCGCACAAAGTTTTGTAAGATACTTACTTCAAACAATAAAAATCAATACTCTAAGAAGCCCTTGCCTCTCGAATCGGCCTCTGAATGGGTCAAATCTAGCTAAAAATAACTCAATAGTATCAAATAATGGTGTAGGAAACAACCCCAAACGATAAAGCTTTGATCTTTATACAAATATACATAGTCAAACCAAAAAGTTAACCCCAAGTCTGCTTTTCGGAACCCGATAAAAGTCACAATGCATTATCACTCATTCCAATACGATTCTATATATACTAGTTCCATCCAAATCCGACCTTAAATCGGCCTCAAATCTCCAATTTTCTCTCCAAAAACCATGGCAAAAACTCTCAAATTTCTACTTTAAAATCAGATAGTCTAGGTGTAATAATCCACAGGGAAACAAGATCATCATCAAAATCAAGTAGAGATTTCATACGCTTTAAATTATGATGAAAGCTCTTAGAATTCGCCTCTAGCCGAGTTCCAAAACTCAAAATAATGAAAAATAGATCAAACCCTCAAACTTAATACACGTTTTAGTCTTTTCGCATATGCAATCCAAACTGTCGCTTCTGCAGCATCTCATTTGCGTCAAAAACATCACTTTTGTGAGTTCCACTTAAAATTCTGACCTCTCACACATGCGGACAGTATTCCGTTGCTATGATAGCACATGTGCGAGGAAATTTCGCTTCTGTGCAACTCTCTCTCAAGCCAGTCTGCTCTACTCCTACGCTTATAATTTTGCATCTATGATATCGCATATGAGCCAGAACACTTCGCATCTACGAACCTCTGATTCCCCAACTCAAACCTCGCTTATGTGCATAATACCTTGCAGGTGCGAAAATAGCAGACCAGAACTGCCAACTAATTCCAAAATATTCCAAAACTCATCTAAAACACTCCCGACCCCTTACACCCCCCCCCCCCCAAGACCTCGTCCAATCATACCAACCAGTCCCAAATATAACATATACCTACTCGAGGTCTCAAATCATATAAAACAATATCAAAACTATGAATCACACACCAATTAAAGCTTAATAAAGTATTCCAACTTCCGAAACCACAATCCCATCCCGATAGTCTCAAAGTTAACTCCCGGTCAAACCTATGAATTTTTCAAACCATCGACTTTTCAACTTTCACCAAATAGAACCAAATCAACCTAGGGACCTCTAAATCCAAATCCAAACATACGCCTAAGTCCAAATCACTATATAAATCTATTAGAAACATCAAAATACCATTTCGGGTCATTCACACCGGTCAGCTCTAATAACTTAAGCTTCCAGCTTTAGAACTAAGTGTCTCAATCCAATACAAAACTTTCTCGAAACCAAACCATCCATCCCGATATGTCATATAACAACAAATACACAAAGGAAAGGAATCAAATATGGGAAACGGAGCTTAAATACCTAATCGACTAGCTGGGTTGTTGCTTTCTCCCCCTCTTAAATAAACGTTCGTCCTCGAACGGGTTTAGAATCATAGTTGGGGTATCAAAAAGGTGAGGTTATCTTCTCCGCATCTTATGCTCGATCTCCCAAGTCGCCTCCTCCACTGGTTGACCTCTCTATTGAACCTTCATCGATGCAATATTCTTCCACCTCACCTATCCAAAATGGCCACTAGCTCTTCATCACAAGTCAAATTCTTGTCCAACTATACCAAGGTGAAATCTAACACATGTGACGGATCCTCATAGTACTTCCGAAGCATGAAAATATGAAACACCAGATAAACTCCCGATAAACGGAGTGGCAAAGAAAGTCTGTAGGATACCTCACCAACTCTCTCCAACACCTCGAAAGGTATATACCGACTGCTCAACTTCTTCCCGAACTTCATCACACCCTTCATAGGAGAAACTCTTAGTAGAACCTTCTCACCCACCATGAATTCCACATCACGAGACTTCTTATCGGCATAACCCTTTTGCTTGGACTTTGCTATACGAAGCTGCTCTTGAATCAATTTAACCTTCTCCAAAGCATCAAAACTTGATCAGTGCCAACAACCCAGCCTCTACATGTTCAATCCAACCAACCGAAGAATGACATAGCCTCCCATATGAGGCCTCATATGGAGCTATATAGATACTCAACTGGTAGTTGTTGTTATAGGTGAACTCTAGTAACAGTAGAAGCTGATCCCACTAACCCCTAAAATCAACGACACAGGCTCGCAACATGTCCTCCAAGATCTGAATAGTACGTTCGGACTACCCTACCATCTAGGATGAAATGTCGTACTCAGCTCAACCTAAGTGCCCAACTCTCACTGCACGGCTCTCCAAAAATGCAATGTAAACTGAGTTTTTCGATACGAGATAATAGACACAGGCACACCATGCATGCGAACAAACTCTTTAAGATAAATCTGAGCTAGCTGCTCTAAAGTGTAGTAGTCATGGCTGAATTGAAGTGTGCAGACTTGGTCAGTCCGTCCACAATGACCTACACAATATCAAATATCCTTAAGGTTCGTGGCAGCCCAACAAAAAAATTCATAGTGATACACTCTTATTCCTACTCTAATATATATAGCCTCCGAAGCAAACCATCCAGTCATTGATGCTCATACTTATCCTGCTGACAGTTCTATCACCTCCATCTCCAACAGTAATGATGCTTCAAATTGCGATATATCTTCGTAGCACCTGGGTGAATAGAATACCAAGAACTATCAGTCTACTCAATAATCAACTCCCTCAAGCCATCTATATTAGGAACATAGATCCGACCTTAAAGCCTAAATACCCCATCAACGCTAATATTAACCTCCTTAGCATCACCATGTTGCACCGTGTCCCTAAGGACAAGTAAATGGGGATCAACATATTGGTGCGCCTTGATGCTGCTCAAACAAGGACGAACGTGATACACCATAATCAAGAACCCTACTAGGCTCTGAAATATCCAACCTCACGAACTTGTTGGCGAAAGCCTCAACATCCAAGCTAACGGTCTCTCCATATATGGAATAGAAGCAAGACTCTCCATACTCTCCGCCTTCCTACTCAAGGCGTCGGCCACCATGTTGGCCTTCTCGGGATGATAAATAATGGTGATATCACAGTGTTTGAATAGCTCCAACCACCTCCGTTGCTGCAAGTTCAAAGCTTTCTACTTGAATAGGTTTTGAAGACTCTTTGATCCGTATACACCTCACAAGGCACGCCATATAAGCAGTGCCTCCAAATCTTGAGTGTGTGTACAATAGATGCTAGCTCCAAATCATGCACTGAGTTGTTCTTCTCATGAGGTTTCAACTGAGGTGAACTTTCAACTTTTGAAACTCATACCGAAACATATCAAATCAACTCGGAATGAACTCAAATTTTGCACACAAGTCCCAAATGACATAGCGAAGCTATTCCAACTACCAGAACCACTATCCAAATCTGATATCCTCAAAGTCTACTCTCGGTCAAACCTATGAAATTTCCAAACCTTTAAAGTTTCAACTTCCGCCAATTAGCGTTGAAACCTTCTAGAAATATCCGAATGCAAATCAAAGCATACACCCAGTCCAAAATTACTATTCGAACCTAACACAACCATCAAGTCTCCAATCTGAGGTCAAATACGAAAACGTCAAACTTGGTCAACTCTTCTGACTTTAAAGCTTCGACAATGAAATTTATGTTTCCAAATCAATTTCGAATAACCTGAAACCAAAATCGATGATTCTTACAAGCCATAATTCTTCATAATATCTTATTATGTATATTCAAAGGATTTATAATCTTTTATTTAAAGGTATCCCTAGAAGTACTTGTAGATCTGATATCTTTAGACTTCATGGACAATATCAAACATACATACGTTATTGTTTGACCACCTTCCTTGTAGAGTTTCTCTAACTTCTGTTATTGGCCATGTTGTTAATGGAAATGATTATTTGACAATTACATGTCATTTGATAGATGATATTATTGTATGCAAAAACGTATTATCGCTTTTAAATATGATGAAGATCAGAGTCATACTGCTACGTTTATATGTGTAACGACCCGGCCGGTCATTTTGAGAATTTACGCCCCAATCCCCTATTAACTGCTTTCCTCGTGTTTATTTCTGCTATTGTGGGTTGTTGGAAAGATTCGTTTTGAGTTTCGGAGTGTTTTGGGACACTTAGTCCCTAAATGAGAGCTTAAGCTTTAGAATTTGGACCGTAGTCGAAATAGTGTTAAGACGGCCTCGGAATGGAATTTCGTCGATTCCGTTAGCTCCGTTAAGTGATTTAAGGCTTAGCGGAATGTTCGGATTATGTTTTGGAGGTCTGTAGCTTATTTAGGCTTGAAATGCCGAAACTTGAATTTTTGTAGTTTCCGGATCGATGGTAAAATTTTTATATCAGGGTCAGAATCTGATTTCGAAAGTTGGAATAGTTCCGTAGTGTGGAATTTGACTTGTGTGCAAAATTTGGGGTCAATCGGACTTGGTTTGGTTGGTTTTGTCATCGGATGTAGAATTCTTAAGATTTCAAGTTCATTAGGCTTGGATTGGAGGGTGAATCGTGGTTTTAGTATAGTTTGATGTGATTTGAGGATTAAAATAAGTTCGTATGATGTTTTAGGATTGGTTGGCATGTTTGATTGAGGTCCTGGGGGCGTCGGGTGTGATTCGGATGCTCAACGGGTCATTTTTGGACTTAAGAATACAACAGATTTATTGGTTTTTCTGTTGCAGACAATTGGCCTTCGCGTTCTCGAAGGGGAGATCGTGTTCGCGAAGGCTGGCCAGTGGTCGCGAACGCGAGGAGCTGAGTGCGTTCGCGAAGAGGAAAGGCAGAGAAGCTGGGGACTACAGGAAAGTTGCTCTACGTGTTTGCGAGTATAGGGTCGCGTTCGCGAAGGTCCTGGAGCTGAAGCTACGCGTTCGCGAAGGAGAAAATTTGGCTAGAGGATTTTTGTGCATCGTCTTCGCGATAGTGGTCTCGCATTCGCAAAGAAGGACACGTCTGGGCAGAATTTAAATTTCAAAATCGAGGGTTTGAGTTCATAACTCAAAAATTGGATTGAGAGCTCGGCAGGAGACGAAATTTGGAGAGATTTCGGAGGAAGTTTGTGCGTAATGATTCCTAACTCCTTTTTTATTATATCCCATTAATCTAAGCATGAATTCATCATCTAATTTCGGATTTAGGGTGAAAAATTGGGAAAATTAAGAAAAGTTCTTAGGCCTAATTTTGGGATTTTGATCGAGATTTTAGTATCGGATTTGAGTGAATTTGGTATGGTTAGACTCGTGAGTAAATGGGTGTTCATAATTTGTGACTTTTACACGATTCCGAGACGTGGGCCCGGGGATGATTTTTGGGCGTTCTTGTATTTTCTTGCCTTAACTTCGATTTCTTTAGCTAAATTAGTTGTTTGTAATTGTATTTACATTAAGATATTGATTTGATTAGATTTGGGCCACTTAGAGATGGATACTCATGGAAAGAGCGCGATTTCGGATTAATTTTGAGCTGGTTCGAGGTAAGTGGTTTGCCTAACCTTGTGTGGGGGAAACTCCCCTTAGGATTTTGGTACCGTGATTATATGAATTCCGTGTACGTGAGGTCACGAGTGCGTACACGCGCTAATTGTTGAAAACCCCTATTTTCATTAAATACTTATCTATGTTTCTCCTTTAATTGAAAAAGACTAGTGTATGAAACCTTCTGTTTAGCTTAGGAAAGCATGTTTATGTGACTTAACTGTCTTACCTGCTTTAACTGCTTACTTGGATTTTGTGTAGCATGTTTAGCATAGAAATTCCATGTTTTCCTGCTACGAACCTGAATAGAATTGTAGGATTCTTTCTTGAGACTGTTGTGTATTTACTTTGGGACTACGGATCGGTATTCCGGGATACCCCTGCTGTTTACTTTGGGACTACGCATCGGTATTTCGGGAGATCCTCTGCACATTTATAATTGGGACTACGGGATTATATCCCGGGAGATCCCCCTGTATTGGATACTATTTTTAGACTACGGGACGATATCCCGAGAGATCCCCTATACATTTACGTTTGGGACAGCGGGACGATATCCCGGGAGATCCCTGGTTGCTATCACTGCATATTGAATTATATTATTTCTGTGATTTTGTTCTTTATTGACTGTTAGTATTTTAATTATACTGTCACATTTCGTACTGTTTTACCTTGTTTCCTATATATAACCAATAGGGCCCTGACCTTCCTCGTCAGTACTCAACCGAGGTTAGGCTTGGCACTTACTAGGTACCGTTGTGGTGTACTCATGCCCTTTCCTGCACATGTTTTTCGTGTGCAGATCCAGGTTCTTCTGTTCAGTCATTCTATCAGTGAGGCGGGTGTCACACCTCCTTTTTTACCCACCCGAAGGGGTATAAGAGAGTTTTTCCAATCAAAGTGACATTATTCGAAATGGGATTATTTTATTAATTTTTCAGAGTCGCCACTTGGAATAATTTATTTGGTGTCCCAAGTCACTGGTTTATTTTAAAATCCCAAATCGAGGAAAATTTTATTTTTTAAAGTCTGCGAACTAGAAATTCTAGATAAGGAATTCTGTTAACCCGGGAGAAGGTGTTAGGCATTCCTGGGTTCCGTGGTTCTGGCACGGTCGCTTAGTGATTTATACTTGGCTTAAATTGTTTAACTACTTATTTTAGAACCTATGCACATTTTCCTTTTTACCGCTTTTAATTAAGAAATTTATGTTGAAACGGGTCACGCGTACGTGTACCCATTTGTTTGGCGCGTCAAAAATCATGTCACGACGTGTCCACAATTAATGACGCTTTATTAATATCAAGAAAATTTGGCCGAGGTTGCGTGAACGCATATTCCGATTTTGTTTTATTAGAAATCGTGATTATGTCACGCGAACGTGTACACAATCACGATGATTTATTTATTAATACGCGCCTAAAGCAAATTATGATCTTCGTAATTTGATTATTCCTAAGATTTGAGATGAACGTGAAGCCATGAATTATGGATGATTATTATGGGAGAGATAATGTGATTTAGCTTTTGTAATTATTTTCGGAGAAAAATACCTATTAAAGAACAAAGCATTGACGATCTTGTTAAGGCCAGATTAACGACCTGATCTTCTCTTTCCATTATTACAAACTCCTAATTCCCATGGATTCTTTATTTCAAAAAAAAATTGAATTACAAAACTAAATCCATTGAATGTTCAAATTACCCCAATTAATGATGGCTCCCATATTTCATAACGAGATGCACAACCGCAAAGGGTGAATGTGCGTGCGCAAGCTTAGACATCAGATATGGCCAAGTTTTTTAAGAGTTTACTATATTATCAATATTCATAAAAACCTATGGCTCATTATATGCTCCAGTAAATCCTATCAGGAGAAGAATCATTTTCTTTCCTTCTTATTTTTTCTTTTTGAAAGGAAAAGCCTTTACACAATTGTAAAATCAAATACTATTTCTCAACGGACTAGAGAACAACATGCGCCAAGAATAATATGCATCAGATTCTCTAGACTTATAAGAAAGTTTTAAGCAAACAATAAAACAAGCAGAACAATCACATGACAAACATAATCGTCGAAGCCAAGAAACGAGAAAACGGAGAGGAAATTTTAATATTAGAGTAGGAAATTGACCTCAAAGATTGACAGCCTTTCCGGTTACAGCAGGGGTATATGAGTGAAAATCCGGACCAGAAAACCTCGACGGCAACGGAAAACTCGACTCAACGAAAAATCCACCTTCTCTTTGAATTTTGAACAATACAGATTTGGAGAATAAGAATTGTTCTTTGTTGAATGTAGTCAATGGATTGCTGTGAATATCTCCTAATTGCTGAAATTTTTTTTTTATATCCTCTCCATTTCGTTGCTCCCTTTTCTTCTCTTCTCAGTGTGTATTTTATAAGAAAAGATCTCCTTGTATATGAATATAACTGTGTGTGCATATGATAGTGTGTGAGTGGGAGGTTTACGTGAAAAAGGAAGAGGGAGTTATGTAACTGAATTAGAGATAATGGAGGATAAATAGTTATATAATTAGATAATATAGAAGTCCTAATTGTATGGGGCATCAATTGTGGAGCAAATAAAGGTACAAAATCTGATGAATGGGATTAAGGTAAAAAGTGGGATAAACTAGTGGATGTACGTGCGTGTGTGCTGAGTGAATGTGAGGGGGTTGAGGGGAAGGGACGTGACTCTTTTTTTTGTTCTTTTGTTAGCTTTATTTTTATTTTTTTTTATTTTTTTAAGATAGCATTACTTATTATTATTTATTATTTTATTTTATTTTATTTTAAATGAAGAAAAGAGAAAGTAAAATGCATAGCTAAAAATATTAGCCAACTACTTTTATACTTAACGAAAACTATATAAAATAAATAAGAAGACCTAATATTTACACAAAAGTTTAAATTATACTAAGAAAAATACTACTACTACTACTACTATATATATATATATATATATTCTTCTATTTAAACATAGGAATAAATATTATACTCTAACAATGTGAATATTTTTTTGTATTTTTTTTATAAAACCTATTAAGAGTAAAATAAAAATTTAAAATATTAAGATTAGACCTAAAAGAAATATTTGCACTAAAATAGTATAGAATTTGGGTGTGGTCAAAAATTAGTTGTTCACAGCGGGTGATATCAGAGATTTCAAGGTATATGTGCCGCGTCCGCAGACCTAGAAGTCTCTATTCTTTCCTTTAGCTTTAGACTTCCTGTATTTTTCTTTTGATTAGACATGCTGGAGTTAGAACACTATGTAGTTTTCTCTAGCTTGTGATTTCATGAGATTCCGGATTTTGGGAGTTTTGATTTAGTTTTGAGAGTGTGTACTGTATATGCCGAGCGACATTCTAAACTCTTTTATTATGTTTTAATCGTAACTTGCTAGTTTTGTATTTTATTTTCCTTTTTCGCAATTTGCTAGGCTTACCTAGTCGTAGAGCCTAGGTGCCATCACGAAAGTTCGTGGGGGGAGAACTTGGGTCGTGACAATATGTACTACTATTTGCAAAGTTGTTGAATTTTATAATTTTAAGAAAAAAGTATTGTGTATTTCTTTTGATAATGCTTCTAACAATAATGCCGCAATTTTAATATTAAGACTGCATTTGCAATCACCACTTGACGAAATTTTTCATGCTAGGTGTGCATGTCATGTTTATAATTTAATTGTTAAAAATGACCTTGATTTATTTTCAACTGAGATTACTCATGTTAGAAGAGCAGTTGGTGTTATTTAAGGAAATAGTAGACAATGTAGAATTTTTTAAGAATAAGTATACCGAACATAACCTTAACCCAGATTCATGCCAGACGAAATTGTTACTAGATGGAATTATACATACTTATTTTTGAAATGTTGCTACAAATATAGATTGCCTATAACTGAAGTTGCTAATGCGCATTGCACTGATCCAAACCGTATGTTAACAACTACTACTTGGGAGGCCATTAATGATGTTGCTAAATTTTTACATAAATTTTATACTGCTACTGTTGAGTTTTCTTGAGCGTATTACCCTACTGTTACTATGGCTTTAGTACATATAGCTGAAATTTCTTTTCTACTCTCTGAATTTAAGAAGAAAGAAAAATATAAGGATGTTGTTGAAAAAATGCAAGAAAAATTCAAAAAATATTTCTTTTCAATTCCTCCGATTTACTTAATTGGTGCTGTTTTAAATCCTTCTATTAAGATGTCTGTTTGTCACCAATTAATCAATGCTTTATATACTTATATGGAGATTGGACCAACTGAAACTCCAAATATATATTGTTGTATAAACAAGCTAAATAATTATTTACAATAATTATATAATTATTATGCAAATATAGTTGATGACGCTTCTCTTAATGTAGGCAGTGTTAATCCTACTATGCATTGTACCAGTTCTACTACTATGGATGATGATGAAGGTCTTGATGGTTTTAATATTTGGTCTACATATCCTCTCACTCAAACCAGTAGCAGGAACATCGATGAACTTCAATTCTACTTGCAAAAGCAAAAAGAGCCTCGCACAAAGGAATTTTCACTGTTGAGATGGTGGCATGAGAATGAAAAGCAATTTCCTGTTCTTTCCACTATGTGTAACGGCCCGACCAGTCGTTTTGAGCTCAAGCGCGTCGCTCAGCAGTTTGGGCCATGAGCAGCTTCACTTCAGGTATGTCTCTATGCTCGTTCGAGGACGAACGAATGTTCAAGTGTAGGAGGATGTGACGACCCGGCCGATCGTCTTAAGAATTAACGCCCCGATCCCCTATTAACTGTTTTCCCCAGGTTTATTTCTGCTATTTTGAAGTTTTCGGTTCGATAGTGAGTTTTTGATCCGAGGGTCGGAATGGAATTTCGAGAGTTGCTGTAGTTCCGTTATGTCATTTGGGACGTGTGTGCAAAATTTCAGGTCATTCGAACGAGGTTTGATAGACTTTTTGATCGAAAGCGTATTTTGAGAAATTTTGGAGTTCTTAGGCTTAAATCCATGGTTAATTCGAGGTTTCGACGTTGTTTTAGGTGTTTTAAGGATTGGTACAAGTTTGGCTAGTGTTTTGTGACTTGTTGGTGCCTTTGGTTGAGGTCCCGGGGGGCCTCGGGGTGAATTCGGATGGTTGACGGAGGAAAATTTGGAGTTTAAGTTACAGCTTCAGCTGCTGGTGCTGTCATAACCGCACCTGCGGTTTGGGTTCCGCAGGTGCAGCGCCGCAGAAGCGGCTAAGCGGCCGCGGAAGCAAAATTTTGGCCATCTCTTCAGAAACCGCAGATGCGGTATATTTTTCGTAGAAGCGGGACCGTAGATGCGATGTTTTTCCGCAGAAGCGGGACCGCAGATGCAGTATATTTTTCGCGGAAGCGGGACCTCAGATGCGGTCCCAGGACCGCAGATACGGAAACTGCTGGGCATTATTTTAAAAGAGGTTCCGCGACTTGGGGGTTTATTTCCACCATTTCTAATCGTTTTTGGAGCTCTTTGAATGGGGTAGAAGAAGGATTCGAGAGAAAACACTTGGAGGTAAGATTCTTGGTCTTAAAACTCGTTTCTAATGTGAAATCTACCTAATAAATCATGGAATTTAGACCAACAATTGAAGAATTAGGGCTTGGGATTTAAGAGACTTTAAATGAGAATTTGAGGGGTCAATTGAACTCTGATTTTTTTGTTCTTGTTATGCATAGACTCGTGAGAGTATGAGAATTCCGAAAATATAAATTTTACCCGATTCCGAGACGTGGGCCTGAGGGGCATTTTGGTCATTTTAATTTCGCGTATGAGCTTAGAATTTAATTATAGAATCAGTTACTTGAAGTGTTATTTAAGATATGTAATTGAATTGAATAGATTTGGGCCATTTAGAGTCGAGTACTCATGGCAAAGACGTGGTATCGGGTTGATTTTAAGCCGGTTCGAGGTAAGTGGCTTGTCTAACCTTGTGTGGGGGACCTTTTCCTCTTAGGATTGATATTGTGGTAATTCAAATGCCTCGTACGTGAGGTGACGAGCGCGTACTTGTGCTAATTGTTGGAAATCCGGTTTTTCATTAATAATAGCCTTTAATTGTGTTCTTCCTTTTTCTTACTTACACTGTTTGGAAATTAAACCTGTTGTAGCCTAGAGAAACATGTCTACTTGTCTAAATTGCTCTATTTGCCTTAACTGCCTTAATTGTATTACGTGCACCATGCTAGGCTAGGATTACCTGCTTCACTTTGATATGAAATTGATGGGATTGAATTCTTGTTGTTGTTGCATGTTTACTTTGGGACTATGGAACGGTATTCCGGGAGATCCCCCTGCACTTTTACTTTGGGACTACGGGACGGTATCCCGGGAGCTCCCCTGTATGTTTACTTTGGGACTACGTAATGGTATTCCGGGAGATCCCCCTGCACTTTTACTTTGGGACTACGGGACTGTATCCCGGGAGCTCCCCTGTATGTTTACTTTGGGACTACGGAATTGCATTCCCGGAGATCCCCCTGCACATTTATGAGTTGGACTACGGGACTGCACCCGGGAGATCCACTAGATATGGTATTTATATTTGGGGACTACAGGACGATATCCTGGGAGATCCCCGGTTGTTATCTTGGAGCTGAGCTGTATTCTCTTACTGTGTTTTACTTGCCTCTGTGATAGTCGTTGCTGTCCTTTATATCTTGTGTTACTTATTTACACTGTTTATTTCACATTGTTAACCCTTATATTTCATTTAACCTCAGTAGGGCGCTGACCTTCCTCGTCACTACCCAACCGAGGTTAGGCTTGGCACTTACTGAGTACCGATATGTCATGACCCCCTGGTCGTGATGGCGCCCAACACTAATGCTAGGCAAGCCCGACCAATTAAATACTCCCAACCCAAATTCGCAATCCGTTAACAAATAATACGATTAAAATAGTAAATATCAGGTTTCCAATCCGGAACTAGATAAAATAGTACGAAAAATAATAACGAATATACCAAACATTTCCCCAATAGATCTGGAGTCACGAGTCTAGAGCCTCTAAATGTAATAGAGTAATATATTCATAGTAATAAAGAAAGTCTAGGATAGGGAAAGACAAATGCAATAAAGGGGAGAAGTCGGGTCCTGCAGATGTCAGGCAGCTACCTCAACAACTCCTAAACCGAAATCCAAGAAGACAGCAAACAGCTCCACTAAGTCTCCGGAGCACCTGAATCTGCACACATGGTGCAGAGAGTAAAGTGAGTACTTCCAACTCAGTGAGTAATAAACATATATAATGGCTGAAAGTAAGAAATTCCGAAATATTACAATATAAAGCTATAATCAGCGATTCAGCACATAAAACGATGAAACAACAACAATATCAGGACAAATAAGACAATTAGGTATAAATGCATGAATGCAATGCAATGCACATGACCGCTGCGGCGCGCAGCCCGATCCATTTGGGTACCCGCGCTCACTGTGGGGGTTCAGACTCCGGAGGGGCTCCTACATCCCAAGCGCAATATCATCGTAGTATTCGCTGTGGCGTGCAGCCCGATCCACACTCAGTCCAGATATATATATGTATGCAAGCCACTCAGGCACAGTCAAATTGTCCATTTTTAGTTTCAATTATTAGGAATTATAGAGCTAAGTGTGTAACCTTTATTTATTTACAAACATTTCAAGGCAGTGTCTAACTCAGGACTGATATCATGAAATATGCTAAGTATCATGGGAACAGTGATAAGGATCCTTGAAGGATGCAAATGATAGGCACAAGGCCCCAAACATATTCATAAAACCCAAGTAAGATGATTACTACCAAATTTCTAGTCAAGAACACAGTACGAACATCAATCGGAACGGACTAGGTCAAATCCCCAGTCACCATCGACCCCGCACTCGTCATAGAGTACGTGTCTCACCTCAATATAGCGTCACAATATGATATACCGGGGTTTCAAACCCTCAGGTCATCATCTACATCTATTACTCACCTCAAGCCGGCCACAAATCTAGCTCGCTATGCCTTTGCCTTTCGAATCAACCTCTTCGCACGCCGAATCTGATTAAAACCACAACGAATACGTTACAATAGGCTAAAGAAACATAACCCAATCTAATAGACTCGAAAAAACACCAAAATTCACGAAATTGGCAAAACCCGAGCCTCCGTCCCACTTCTCGAAAAATTACAAAATTTACATCACCGGATTCCTCGTCTCGCCACGAGTCCGTACATATAAGATTTACCAAAATCGGAGTTCAAATGCACTTTAAAAATCCATTTTTACATCACAGCTTTCCAAGCCCTAACTTGACCCGTTTTTGATGAATTTTCCACAATTTACATGTAATTTCTACCACAAACTCGAATAATTAGGCCAAGAGACTTACCTCCAATTGATTCTCAGTCAAAACCCTCGAAAATCCTCGCCCAAAGCTCTCCAAGTCGCTTAAAAATGGTGGAAACTACCTCTTATTCGCGGATGAAATTTAATATTTTAAACCCTTCTGCCAACAGCGATTTTCGCTTATGCGGTCCCGCTTCCGCTTATGCGGGACCGCTTCTGCGGCCAAAATTCCGCTTATGCGGTCTTCACTTAAAAACCCAACGTCCGCTTTTGCGTCTCCTCATCCGCTTCTGCGAACCACTCAAGACCGCTTCTGCGGTTTATAGTCCGCTTCTGCGGACTCGACTAGTTTCGAACGTAAAATGTTCCCGCTTTTTGCAAAAACACTCCACCAGGCTACGAACCGCTTCTGCGCTCCTTTACCCACTTCTGCGGAACCGCTTTTGCGGTCCATTTCCGCAGAAGCGGAAATACCAGATGATAGAAAAACTGAACCTGCAACACACCTCAAAACGCTCGTTTAACCACCCGAATTCACCCCGAGGCCCCCGAGACCTCAACCAAAAACACCAAAATATCCTAATACCTTATTCAAACTTGTTCCAATCTTTAAAACACATTAAACAACGCTAAAACCATCAAATCACATCGAATTCAAGCCTAAGTTTCTTAAAAACTTCCGAATTACGCATTCGATCAAAAACCCGACGTACACACCTCCGAATGACCTGAAACTTCGCACACATACCCAAAATCACCTAACGGAGCTACTGCAACTATTCCATTCCGACCCTCGGATCAAAATCTCACCTATCCACCGGAATTCGCCAAAATGCCAACTTTGCCAATTCAAGCCTAATTCTACTCCGGACCTCCAAAATCACTTCCGATCGCAATCCTAAGTCACAAATCACCTCCCGAAGCTAACCGAATCATCGGAATTCACATCCGAGCCTTCTAACTAATACGTCAACGTTCGGTTGACTTTTCCAAACCAAACCTTCCTTAAAGAGACTAAGTATCTCATTTCCTATCCAAACCAATTCAATTAAACTCTAATTCACCCGTTGCTGATAATAAAACATGAAAGAGCAATAAATGGGGGAAACGGGGCTGTAATACATGAGACGACAGGTTGGGTCGTCACATCCTCCCCAACTTAAACAAACGCTCGTCCTCGAGCGGGTCGAGAAGCATACCTGAGGTCTCAAATAGGTGAGGATATCTGCTCCGCATCTCCTGCTCAGTCTCCCAAGTAGCTTCCTCAACGGGCCGACCTCTCCACTGCACCTTTACCGAAGCTATATCCTTTGATCTCAATTTCCGAACCTGACGACCCAAAATAGCCACTGACTCCACATCGTAAGTCAAGTCATCATCCAACTGAACCGTGATGAAGTCTAACACATGGGACGGGTCCCCAACATACTTCCGGAACATAGAAATGTGAAATACTGGGTGAACTCCCGACAAGCTGGGTGGCAAAGCAAGCATGTAGGCCACCTCCCCGACACTCCTAAGTATCTCAAAAGGACCAATGAACCGTGGACTCAACTTTCCTTTCTTTCCAAATCTCATAATGCCCTTCATAGGCGAAACCTTCAATAAGACCTTCTCGCCCACCATGTAGGATACGTCTCAAACCTTCCGGTCCGCATAACTCTTCTGACGCGACTGAGCTGTACGAAGTCTCTCCTGGATCACTTTCACCTTCTCTAAGGCATCCTGAACCAACTCTGTCCCCAATAGTCTAGCCTCGCCAGGCTCAAACCAACCAACCGGAGACCTACACCGTCTCCCATATAAGGCCTCATACGGTGCCATCTGAATGCTGGACTGATAGCTGTTGTTGTACGCGAACTCTGCAAGTGGCAAAAACTCAGCCCAAGAACCTTCAAAATCAATAACACAGGCACGCAACATGTCCTCCAATATCTGAATCGTACGCTCGGACTGTCCGTCCGTCTAAGGATGAAATGCGGTGCTCAACTCTACCTGTGTACCCAACTCTCGCTGCATAGTCCTCCAAAACTGGGAAGTAAACTGAGTACCCCTATCTGAGATGATAGAAACTGGGACCCCATGCAACCTAACAATCTCCCGGATGAAAATCTCTGCCAACCGCTCCAAAGAATAGGTAGTACACACCGGAATAAAGTGCACGGACCTTGTCAGCCGATCCACAATCACCCAAATCGAATCAAACTTCTTCGAGGTACGAGGGAGACCACTCACAAAATCCATAGTAATCCTCTCCCACTTCCACTCGGGAATATCTATCCGCTGAAGTACACCACCGGGTCTCTGATGCTCATATTTGACCTGCTGACAGTTGAGACACCGAGCTACATGACTCACTATATCTTTCTTCATTCTCCTCCACTAGTAGTGCTGCCTCAAATCCTGATACATCTTCGCGGTACCCGGATGAATGGAATACCGCGAGCTATGGGCCTCCTCTAATACTAATTCCCAAAGCCCATCCACATTGGGCACGCAAATCCGGCCCTGCATCCTCATCACGCCATCATCATCAATAGTCATATCTCTGGCGTCATCGTGTTGAACCCTGTCCTTAAGGACAAGCAAATGTAGATCATCATACTGATGCTCTCTGATACGGTCATGTAAGGAAGACCGAGAAACTACACAAGCCAACACCCGACTAGGCTCCGAAATATCTAACCTCACCATTCGATTGGCCAAAGCCTGAACATCGACTGCGAAGGGCCTCTCCCCAACTGGAATGTACGCCAAGCTACCCATACTGACCGCCTTCCGGCTTAACGCATCGGCCACTACGTTGGCCTTCCCCGGATAATACAAAATGGTAATATCATAGTCCTTGAGTAACTCAAGCCACCTCCGCTGCCTCAAATTAAGATCCTTCTGTTTGAACAAATGTTGAAGGCTGCGATGATCAGTATATACCTCACAAGATACGCCATATAAGTAGTGTCTCCAAATCTTCAATGCATGGACTATAGTAGCCAACTCCAAATCATGCACGGGGTAGTTCTGCTCATGAGGCTTCAACTGACGAGAAGCATATGCAATAACTCTACCCTCCTGCATCAACACACATCCTATCCCAACTCTCGAAGCATCACAATAGACAGTGTAAGAACCTAAGGCTGATGGCAAAACTAACACAGGAGTTGTGGTCAAAGCTGTCTTGAGCTTCTGAAAGCTCTCCTCGCACTCGTCTGACCATACGAATGGTGCACCCTTCTGCGTCAACTTAGTCAAGGGCGAAGCAATAGAGGAAAAACCCTGGACGAACCGGCGATAATAACCTGCCAAACCGAGGAAACTTCGAATCTCCGCGGCTGAGGACGGTCTGGGCCAACTCTGCACCGCCTCTACCTTCTTTGGATCAACTTGAATACCATCACTGGACACCACGTGTCCCAGAAAAGCTACAGACCCAAGCCAAAACTCACATTTGGAGAACTTTGCATAAAGCTTCTCCTCCCTCAACCTCTGTAGCACCACTCTCAAGTGCTGAGCATGCTCCTCCTGGCTACGCGAGTACACTAGGATATCATCAATAAAAACGATAACAAATGAATCCAGATACGGCCGAAATACGCTGTTCATCAAGTGCATGAACGCGGCTGGGGCATTAGTCAGCCCAAAAGACATAACCAGGAATTCATAGTGCCCATATCTAGTCCTGAAGGCAGTCTTCATAATATCCGAATCCCTGATCTTCAGCTGGTGATAGCCTGAACGGAGGTCAATCTTCGAGAATACCCTTTCCCCCTGGAGCTGGTCAAACAAATCATCAATACGAGGTAGTGGATACTTATTCTTCACTGTCACCTTGTTCAACTGTCTGTAATCAATGCACATCCTCATTGTGCCATCTTTCTTCTTTACAAATAGAACCGGTGCACCCCAGGGTGACACACTAGGACGAATAAACCCCTTATCTAGGAGTTCCTGAAGCCGATCCTTTAGTTCTTTCAACTCTGCTGGTGCCATGCGATACGGAGGAATAGAGATGGGCTTAGTTCCCGGCACCAGATCAATACCAAAATCAATGTCCCTATCCGGTGGCAAGCCCGGCAAGTCTGCTAGAAACACATCAGGGAAGTCCCTCACGACGGGGACGGAATCAAGACTAGGAGTCTCAGCTCCAATATCTCTCACGAAAGCCAAATAAGATAGACAACCTTTCCCAACCATCCGCTGGGCCTTTAGAAAAGAAATCACCCTGCTGGGAACATAATCAGTCGTACCATGCCACTCAATCCTCGGAATACCCGGAATAGCCAACGTAACTGTCTTAGCATGACAGTCTAGAATAGCATGGTACGGAGATAACCAATCCATACCCAGAATAACATCAAAATCAACCATGCTCAACAGCAATAAGTCAACTCGGGTTTCCAGACCCCCAATAGTCACTAAACAGGATCGGTATACATGATCTACAATAATAGTATCACCCACCGGGGTAGATACGTGAACAGGCAAAGCAAGACAACCTCGGGTAGTACCCAGGTGATGAGCAAAATATGAAGATACATAGGAATAGGTAGATCCGGGATCAAATAAGACAGAGGCATCTCTGTGGCAGAGTGAGATAATACCTGTGATAATAGCATCTGAGGCAATGGCGTCCTTCCTGTCTGGAAGAGCATAGAATCGAGCCTGACCACCACCAGTCCGGCCTCCACC